>NW_026040027.1:0-2500 GCF_023375975.1 Astyanax mexicanus
GGGGGCCAGGTACCCGTCTCCCTTTGGCCGTAAAACACGTTTTGCTCAGGACACCGTTTTTTCAAGTCATTAAAAGGCCGAAGGGAATCCCTGTAGTTCCCGACGTCGGGCCGTGGCTTGAACATTTTTTGTTTGTGGAAATGGGAGTCGCGCCTACTGGGAGGCACTACCAACCCAAGTCCCGGTAATGATCCTTCCGCAGGTTCACCTACGGAAACCTTGTTACGACTTTTACTTCCTCTAGATGATCAAGTTCGATCGACTTTTCAGCACAGCACCAAGGCCCCGCGAAGGAGCCCCGGCGTGGCCGATCCGAGGACCTCACATAACCATCCAATCGGTAGTAGCGACGGGCGGTGTGTACAAAGGGCAGGGACTTAATCAGCGCGAGCTGATGACCCGCACTTACTGGGAATTCCTCGTTCATGGGGAATAATTGCAATCCCCAATCCCCGTCACGAACGGGTTTAAGCGGATTACCCGCGCCTCTCGGCGTAGGGTAGGCACACGCTGGCCCGGCCATTGTGGCGCGCGTGCAGCCCCGGACATCTAAGGGCATCACAGACCTGTTATTGCTCCATCTCGCGTGGCTATACGCCACTGGTCCCTCTAAGAAGTTAACCGCGACCGCGGGGGGCCGCGTAACTATTTAGCACGAAGGAATCTCGTTCGTTATCGGAATTAACCAGACAAATCACTCCACCAACTAAGAACGGCCATGCACCACCACCCACAGAATCGAGAAAGAGCCATCAGTCTGTCAATCCTTTCCGTGTCCGGGCCGGGTGAGGTTCCCCGTGTTGAGTCAAATTAAGCCGCAGGCTCCACTCCTGGTGGTGCCCTTCCGTCAATTCCTTTAAGTTTCAGTTTTGCAACCATACTCCCCCGGAACCCAAAGACTCTGGTTTCCCCGCACGCTGCCCGGCGGGTCATGGGAATAACGCCGCCGGATCGCGGGTCGGCATAGTTTACGGTCGGAACTACGACGGTATCTGATCGTCTTCGAACCTCCGACTTCGTTCTTGATTAATGAAAACATTCTTGGCAAATGCTTTCGCTTTCGTCCGTCTTGCGCCGGTCCAAGAATTTCACCTCTAGCGGCGCAATACGAATGCCCCCGGCCGTCCCTCTTAATCATGGCCCTGGTTCAGGAAACCCACAAAATAGAACCGGAGTCCTATTCCATTATTCCTAGCTCAGGCATTCAGGCGAGTTTGGTGCCCGCTTTGAACACTCTGATTTTTTCAAAGTAAACGCTCCGGACCCCTGAGGACCGGACACCCAACCAAGGGCATCCGGGGGGCGCCGGGAGGCAGGGTCTGGGACAGGCGGTAGCTCGCCTCGCGGCGGACCGCCAGCCCACTCCCGAAGTCCAACTACGAGCTTTTTAACTGCAGCAAATTTAATATACGCTATTGGAGCTGGAATTACCGCGGCTGCTGGCACCAGACTTGCCCTCCAATGGGTCCTCACCCATGTGTTTAGGATACGTTCATTCCGATTACAGGGCCTCGAAAGAGACCTGCATCGTTATTTTTCGTCACTACCTCACCGTGTCGGTAATGGGTAATTTGCGCGCCTGCTGCCTTCCTTGGATGTGGTAGCCATTTCTCAGGCTCCCTCTCCGGAATCGAACCCTGATTCCCCGTTACCCGTGGTCACCATGGTAGCCCCCTATGCTACCATCGACAGCTGATAGGGCAGACATTCGAATGAGACGTCGCCGCCGCGGTGGGCGCGCGATCGACCCGAGGTTATCTAGAGTCACCAAAGGGCCGGGGGAAACCCTCGCGGGTCCCCCCGGGTGGGTTTTGGGTCTGATAAATGCACGCATCCCGGCCCCCCCGAGAGAGGACCGGTCAGCGCTCGTTTGCATGTATTAGCTCTGGAATTACCACAGTTATCCGAGTAACGTGTGGAGCGATCAAAGGAACCATAACTGATTTAATGAGCCATTCGCAGTTTCACTGTACCTTCCGTGTGCACTTAGACCTGCATGGCTTAATCTTTGAGACAAGCATATGTTACTGGCAGGATCAACCAGGTTGCTGCGAGTGGTTTTTGTCACAGAAAAAACCATTGGTTCTTAGAGGGGAGAGGGATCGGCCCCGTACCGTCCGAAGACCCCCCGGGGAGGGGGGACGGGCGGGGAGGCTCGTCCGAGCTCACCCCTCATTGCTCCCAGTGGAAATTAGTGTGGCAACTCCGCTGCGCGAGTTCCCGCTTGCTTCGGGGATAACAAGGAAACGCTCGTTCCGAAACCGGGGGTCCGGAGCTTTTTGAAGCCGGGTGCTGGAGCTCGGTTGGGCGCGAGGACCACCCGAGGCATCCGAGTCCGACGGCTCCGGGCCGACCGGTTATCGTGTTAGGGCAGATTGATATATAGACGGGCCGTCTACGACTCCCTCGGATAGGTTCGGAAAGGTCCTCCCCCTGACGGAGGACCCCCCTGGAGGCTAACCCGCTGGGTCGGGTAGGAACGCACCGCGCACAGTGGCCA
>NW_026040027.1:10000-15000 GCF_023375975.1 Astyanax mexicanus
AAGCCCGTCGAGCGGCTTTTATCGAGTCCCGAACGAGAAGGGAACCTGACCGAGTCTGCTTTTAGGAAGACGAAGGTGCGGGCACCTGCGAACCTCCAGCCGCGGTCCCCTCGAACCGTCTCTTAACTCTTCCCCGGAGGGAAGAGGGAGACGGAACGAAAAGGTCCGATAGATTGGAATAGCGACCCTCAGACAGGCGTGGCCCCGGGATTGACCCGGGGCCGCAATGTGCGTTCAAAGTGTCGATGATCAATGTGTCCTGCAATTCACATTAGTTCTCGCAGCTGGCTGCGTTCTTCATCGACGCACGAGCCAAGTGATCCACCGCTAAGAGTTGTACTCTTTATGGTTGTTTTTGTTTCGAAGCCATGTAACCAACAGACACAAAAGTGACGGTTTGAAATAATGTTTTACGGCAGCCGCGGGTACGGGCGCCCCGGAACGCCTAAGCGAACTCGGGGTCATCAAACCGCGCCGCCGAGCCGCCTCCGGAGTAAGAAACCCCGCAGACGGACTTCGGGGGCCAGGTACCCGTCTCCCTTTGGCCGTAAAACACGTTTTTGCTCAGGACACCGTTTTTCGATCAAGTCATTAAAAGGCCGAAGGGAATCCCTGTAGTTCCCAACGTCGGGCCGTGGCTTGAACATTTTTGTTGGTGGAAATGGGAGTCGCGCCTACTGGGAGGCACTACCAACCCAAGTCCCGGTAATGATCCTTCCGCAGGTTCACCTACGGAAACCTTGTTACGACTTTTACTTCCTCTAGATGATCAAGTTCGATCGACTTTTCAGCACAGCACCAAGGCCCCGCGAAGGAGCCCCGGCGTGGCCGATCCGAGGACCTCACATAACCATCCAATCGGTAGTAGCGACGGGCGGTGTGTACAAAGGGCAGGGACTTAATCAGCGCGAGCTGATGACCCGCACTTACTGGGAATTCCTCGTTCATGGGGAATAATTGCAATCCCCAATCCCCGTCACGAACGGGTTTAAGCGGATTACCCGCGCCTCTCGGCGTAGGGTAGGCACACGCTGGCCCGGCCATTGTGGCGCGCGTGCAGCCCCGGACATCTAAGGGCATCACAGACCTGTTATTGCTCCATCTCGCGTGGCTATACGCCACTGGTCCCTCTAAGAAGTTAACCGCGACCGCGGGGGGCCGCGTAACTATTTAGCACGAAGGAATCTCGTTCGTTATCGGAATTAACCAGACAAATCACTCCACCAACTAAGAACGGCCATGCACCACCACCCACAGAATCGAGAAAGAGCCATCAGTCTGTCAATCCTTTCCGTGTCCGGGCCGGGTGAGGTTCCCCGTGTTGAGTCAAATTAAGCCGCAGGCTCCACTCCTGGTGGTGCCCTTCCGTCAATTCCTTTAAGTTTCAGTTTTGCAACCATACTCCCCCCGGAACCCAAAGACTCTGGTTTCCCCGCACGCTGCCCGGCGGGTCATGGGAATAACGCCGCCGGATCGCGGGTCGGCATAGTTTACGGTCGGAACTACGACGGTATCTGATCGTCTTCGAACCTCCGACTTTCGTTCTTGATTAATGAAAACATTCTTGGCAAATGCTTTCGCTTTCGTCCGTCTTGCGCCGGTCCAAGAATTTCACCTCTAGCGGCGCAATACGAATGCCCCCGGCCGTCCCTCTTAATCATGGCCCTGGTTCAGGAAACCCACAAAATAGAACCGGAGTCCTATTCCATTATTCCTAGCTCAGGCATTCAGGCGAGTTTGGTGCCCGCTTTGAACACTCTGATTTTTTCAAAGTAAACGCTCCGGACCCCTGAGGACCGGACACCCAACCAAGGGCATCCGGGGGGCGCCGGGAGGCAGGGTCTGGGACAGGCGGTAGCTCGCCTCGCGGCGGACCGCCAGCCCACTCCCGAAGTCCAACTACGAGCTTTTTAACTGCAGCAAATTTAATATACGCTATTGGAGCTGGAATTACCGCGGCTGCTGGCACCAGACTTGCCCTCCAATGGGTCCTCACCCATGTGTTTAGGATACGTTCATTCCGATTACAGGGCCTCGAAAGAGACCTGCATCGTTATTTTTCGTCACTACCTCACCGTGTCGGTAATGGGTAATTTGCGCGCCTGCTGCCTTCCTTGGATGTGGTAGCCATTTCTCAGGCTCCCTCTCCGGAATCGAACCCTGATTCCCCGTTACCCGTGGTCACCATGGTAGCCCCCTATGCTACCATCGACAGCTGATAGGGCAGACATTCGAATGAGACGTCGCCGCCGCGGTGGGCGCGCGATCGACCCGAGGTTATCTAGAGTCACCAAAGGGCCGGGGGAAACCCTCGCGGGTCCCCCCGGGTGGGTTTTGGGTCTGATAAATGCACGCATCCCGGCCCCCCCGAGAGAGGACCGGTCAGCGCTCGTTTGCATGTATTAGCTCTGGAAGTACCACAGTTATCCGAGTAACGTGTGGAGCGATCAAAGGAACCATAACTGATTTAATGAGCCATTCGCAGTTTCACTGTACCTTCCGTGTGCACTTAGACCTGCATGGCTTAATCTTTGAGACAAGCATATGTTACTGGCAGGATCAACCAGGTTGCTGCGAGTGGTTTTTGTCACAGAAAAAACCATTGGTTCTTAGAGGGGAGAGGGATCGGCCCCGTACCGTCCGAAGAACCCCCCGGGGAGGGGGGGACGGGCGGAGAGGCTCGTCCGAGCTCACCCCTCATTGCTCCCAGTGGAAATTAGTGTGGCAACTCCGCTGCGCGAGTTCCCGCTTGCTTCGGGGATAACAAGGAAACGCTCGTTCCGAAACCGGGGGTCCGGAGCTTTTTGAAGCCGGGTGCTGGAGCTCGGGGGCCGCGAGGACCACCGAGGCATCGAGTCCGACGGCTCCGGGCCGACCGGTTATCGTGTTAGGGCAGATTGCGATATAGACGGGCCGTCTACGACTCCCTCGGATAGGTTCGGAAAGGTCCTCCCCCTGACGGAGGACCCCCCTGGAGGCTAACCCGCTGGGTCGGGTAGGAACGCACCGCGCACAGTGGCCACGGAGGGCCGCGCGGTTGCCTACCCAGGCGGGCTTGGTAGTCCATTCGATCGGGTCAAAATAATAAAAGAGATACCCCCCCTGGAACCGTCTCTGGAAGTTTGGTTTTTCCTCCGTACCGCCTGGGGGGCGGGGGGCGGGACGGAGGCCGACCTGCGGAGCTTCATGGTCGGGTAGGATCGGGTCCGTGTTATAGTGTCCAAAAATCCACTTTGGAACTATTAATGGGGCTTTATTTAAGCTCTGCCATGCTTAGAAATGAATGGAGAATCATCTCCAGTGCTTGGACCCCTATAGATTGCCACTCTCCTCAACAGTCCGACGGCACCCCTTTGAAAAACCCCCCGACGAAAAATCCTCCAGAGCGCGGGCGAACTCGCTCCGAGGCCGACCGGAGTGCACCTTCGTCGGGCAAGGGAGTCGGGCGAAGGGGGTCAGAAATCCTGGAGCTCGCCACCCTCACTAGTTTTTGGCGTGAAATGGTAGACCAAAAGTGGGGACTTAGAAAAATTTCGCACTTTTTCGACCTACCACTGGTAGACCGAGTGGGACTTAGTCATTTTTTCAGCTTTTTCGGGCCTACCACTGGTAGACCAAGTTGGACTTAGTCATTTTTTCAGCTTTTTCGAGCCTACCACTGGTAGACCAAGTTGGACTTAGTCATTTTTTCGACTTTTCGAGCTTACCACTGGTAGACCAAGTTGGACTTAGTCATTTTTTCAACTTTTCGAGCCTACCACTGGTAGACCAAGTTGGACTTAGTCATTTTTTCAACTTTTCGAGCATACCACTGGTAGACCAAGTTGGACTTAGTCATTTTTTCGACTTTTCAGAGCTACCACTGGTAGACCAAGTTGGACTTAGTCATTTTTTCGACTTTTCGAGCCTACCACTGGTAGACCAAGTTGGACTTAGTCATTTTTTCGACTTTTCAGAGCTACCACTGGTAGACCAAGTTGGACTTAGTCATTTTTTCAACTTTTCGAGCCTACCACTGGTAGACCAAGTTGGACTTAGTCATTTTTTCGACTTTTCAGAGCTACCACTGGTAGACCAAGTTGGACTTAGTCATTTTTTCAACTTTTCGAGCCTACCACTGGTAGACCAAGTGGGACTTAGTCATTTTTTCGACTTTTCAGAGCTACCACTGGTAGACCAAGTTGGACTTAGTCATTTTTTCAACTTTTCGAGCCTACCACTGGTAGACCAAGTGGGACTTAGTCATTTTTTCAACTTTTCGAGCCTACCACTGGTAGACCAAGTTGGACTTAGTCATTTTTTCGACTTTTCAGAGCTACCACTGGTAGACCAAGTTGGACTTAGTCATTTTTTCGACTTTTCAGAGCTACCACTGGTAGACCAAGTTGGACTTAGTCATTTTTTCGACTTTTCAGAGCTACCACTGGTAGACCAAGTTGGACTTAGTCATTTTTTCGACTTTTCGAGCCTACCACTGGTAGACCAAGTTGGACTTAGTCATTTTTTCAACTTTTCGAGCCTACCACTGGTAGACCAAGTTGGACTTAGTCATTTTTTCGACTTTTCAGAGCTACCACTGGTAGACCAAGTTGGACTTAGTCATTTTTTCGACTTTTCGGAGCTACCACTGGTAGACCAAGTTGGACTTAGTCATTTTTTCGACTTTTTGGGCCTACCACTGGTAGACCAAATGGGACTTAGTCATTTTTTCGACTTTTCGAGCCTACCACTGGTAGACCAAGTTGGACTTAGTCATTTTTTCCACTTTTTGGGCCTACCACTGGTAGACCAAATGGGACTTAGTCATTTTTTCGACTTTTCGAGCCTACCACTGGTAGACCAAATGGGACTTAGTCATTTTTTCGACTTTTCGAGCCTACCACTGGTAGACCAAATGGGACTTAGTCATTTTTTCGACTTTTCGAGCCTACCACTGGTAGACCAAGTTGGACTTAGTCATTTTTTCCACTTTTCGAGCCTACCACTGGTAGACCAAGTTG
>NW_026040027.1:20000-27500 GCF_023375975.1 Astyanax mexicanus
CTATCGGTCTCGTGCCAGTATTTAGCCTTAGATGGAGTTTACCACCCTCTTTAGGCTGCATTCCCAAGCAACCCGACTCCGAGAAGAACCGCGACCTCGGCGCGGCGGGGGCCGTTACCGGCCTCACACCGTCCCTGGGCTGAGCCTCTATCAGAAGGACTCAGGCCCCCCGGCCCGCGCCGAGAGATACGGACTTCTATACGCCACATGTCCCGACGCCCGTGAAGGACGGGGGATTCGGCGCTGGGCTCTTCCCTCTTCGCTCGCCGCTACTAGGGGAATCCTTGTTAGTTTCTTTTCCTCCGCTTAGTAATATGCTTAAATTCAGCGGGTCGTCTCGTCTGATCTGAGGTCGCGCTCGAAGGGCTGTCGTCGCCAGGCGTACGCCGCCGCGAGGGAGGGCGGGAACCACCCCTCGCGGTCTGGCTGGAAACCGTTCGGAGGAACCCTTTCGAGACGGGGAGGTTCGATTCGGCCGGAGGACGAAGGATGAAAACGGGAAGAAAAAAACTTAAGCCCCCCCTCTTCGCCTTCTACCGGAGCTATCCTACCAACCTCTCTTTTGCCGCGCTCTCGGCCCGAACGAAAAGGAGAGGGAGGACAGAGATCCGCCGACGGAGAGACGGCGCGCATAACGGGCAGCCAGAGAGGGTAAAACCCACCGGCAGCCGTCGCTACGACGTCTCTCCACGGATCGCCGCCACCTCTCCCCTCGCCGGAACGAGGAACGGTAGAGGACGGTGTGTGGAAAGCCGGCCTCCGAGACCCATCGCTGGGCAACGGAGACGAAGGCGAGAGGGGTGGACGAAAGTCTTTCCCCCGCGATCAAGCCCGTCGAGCGGCTTTTATCGAGTCCCGAACGAGAAGGGAACCTGACCGAGTCTGCTTTTAGGAAGACGAAGGTGCGGGCACCTGCGAACCTCCAGCCGCGGTCCCCTCGAACCGTCTCTTAACTCTTCCCCGGAGGGAAGAGGGAGACGGAACGAAAAGGTCCGATAGATTGGAATAGCGACCCTCAGACAGGCGTGGCCCCGGGATTGACCCGGGGCCGCAATGTGCGTTCAAAGTGTCGATGATCAATGTGTCCTGCAATTCACATTAGTTCTCGCAGCTGGCTGCGTTCTTCATCGACGCACGAGCCAAGTGATCCACCGCTAAGAGTTGTACTCTTTATGGTTGTTTTTGTTTCGAAGCCATGTAACCAACAGACACAAAAGTGACAGTTTGAAATAATGTTTTACGGCAGCCGCGGGTACGGGCGCCCCGGAACGCCTAAGCGAACTCGGGGTCATCAAACCGCGCCGCCGAGCCGCCTCCGGAGTAAGAAACCCCGCAGACGGACTTCGGGGGCCAGGTACCCGTCTCCCTTTGGCCGTAAAACACGTTTTTGCTCAGGACACCGTTTTTCGATCAAGTCATTAAAAGGCCGAAGGG
Organism: Astyanax mexicanus; assembly: GCF_023375975.1. NCBI lineage: Eukaryota > Metazoa > Chordata > Actinopteri > Characiformes > Acestrorhamphidae > Astyanax > Astyanax mexicanus. The sequence goes on from NW_026040027.1 coordinate 21,435, forward strand.
AATCCCTGTAGTTCCCAACGTCGGGCCGTGGCTTGAACATTTTTGTTGGTGGAAATGGGAGTCGCGCCTACTGGGAGGCACTACCAACCCAAGTCCCGGTAATGATCCTTCCGCAGGTTCACCTACGGAAACCTTGTTACGACTTTTACTTCCTCTAGATGATCAAGTTCGATCGACTTTTCAGCACAGCACCAAGGCCCCGCGAAGGAGCCCCGGCGTGGCCGATCCGAGGACCTCACATAACCATCCAATCGGTAGTAGCGACGGGCGGTGTGTACAAAGGGCAGGGACTTAATCAGCGCGAGCTGATGACCCGCACTTACTGGGAATTCCTCGTTCATGGGGAATAATTGCAATCCCCAATCCCCGTCACGAACGGGTTTAAGCGGATTACCCGCGCCTCTCGGCGTAGGGTAGGCACACGCTGGCCCGGCCATTGTGGCGCGCGTGCAGCCCCGGACATCTAAGGGCATCACAGACCTGTTATTGCTCCATCTCGCGTGGCTATACGCCACTGGTCCCTCTAAGAAGTTAACCGCGACCGCGGGGGGCCGCGTAACTATTTAGCACGAAGGAATCTCGTTCGTTATCGGAATTAACCAGACAAATCACTCCACCAACTAAGAACGGCCATGCACCACCACCCACAGAATCGAGAAAGAGCCATCAGTCTGTCAATCCTTTCCGTGTCCGGGCCGGGTGAGGTTCCCCGTGTTGAGTCAAATTAAGCCGCAGGCTCCACTCCTGGTGGTGCCCTTCCGTCAATTCCTTTAAGTTTCAGTTTTGCAACCATACTCCCCCCGGAACCCAAAGACTCTGGTTTCCCCGCACGCTGCCCGGCGGGTCATGGGAATAACGCCGCCGGATCGCGGGTCGGCATAGTTTACGGTCGGAACTACGACGGTATCTGATCGTCTTCGAACCTCCGACTTTCGTTCTTGATTAATGAAAACATTCTTGGCAAATGCTTTCGCTTTCGTCCGTCTTGCGCCGGTCCAAGAATTTCACCTCTAGCGGCGCAATACGAATGCCCCCGGCCGTCCCTCTTAATCATGGCCCTGGTTCAGGAAACCCACAAAATAGAACCGGAGTCCTATTCCATTATTCCTAGCTCAGGCATTCAGGCGAGTTTGGTGCCCGCTTTGAACACTCTGATTTTTTCAAAGTAAACGCTCCGGACCCCTGAGGACCGGACACCCAACCAAGGGCATCCGGGGGGCGCCGGGAGGCAGGGTCTGGGACAGGCGGTAGCTCGCCTCGCGGCGGACCGCCAGCCCACTCCCGAAGTCCAACTACGAGCTTTTTAACTGCAGCAAATTTAATATACGCTATTGGAGCTGGAATTACCGCGGCTGCTGGCACCAGACTTGCCCTCCAATGGGTCCTCACCCATGTGTTTAGGATACGTTCATTCCGATTACAGGGCCTCGAAAGAGACCTGCATCGTTATTTTTCGTCACTACCTCACCGTGTCGGTAATGGGTAATTTGCGCGCCTGCTGCCTTCCTTGGATGTGGTAGCCATTTCTCAGGCTCCCTCTCCGGAATCGAACCCTGATTCCCCGTTACCCGTGGTCACCATGGTAGCCCCCTATGCTACCATCGACAGCTGATAGGGCAGACATTCGAATGAGACGTCGCCGCCGCGGTGGGCGCGCGATCGACCCGAGGTTATCTAGAGTCACCAAAGGGCCGGGGGAAACCCTCGCGGGTCCCCCCGGGTGGGTTTTGGGTCTGATAAATGCACGCATCCCGGCCCCCCCGAGAGAGGACCGGTCAGCGCTCGTTTGCATGTATTAGCTCTGGAATTACCACAGTTATCCGAGTAACGTGTGGAGCGATCAAAGGAACCATAACTGATTTAATGAGCCATTCGCAGTTTCACTGTACCTTCCGTGTGCACTTAGACCTGCATGGCTTAATCTTTGAGACAAGCATATGTTACTGGCAGGATCAACCAGGTTGCTGCGAGTGGTTTTTGTCACAGAAAAAACCATTGGTTCTTAGAGGGGAGAGGGATCGGCCCCGTACCGTCCGAAGAACCCCCCGGGGAGGGGGGGACGGGCGGAGAGGCTCGTCCGAGCTCACCCCTCATTGCTCCCAGTGGAAATTAGTGTGGCAACTCCGCTGCGCGAGTTCCCGCTTGCTTCGGGGATAACAAGGAAACGCTCGTTCCGAAACCGGGGGTCCGGAGCTTTTTGAAGCCGGGTGCTGGAGCTCGGGGGCCGCGAGGACCACCGAGGCATCGAGTCCGACGGCTCCGGGCCGACCGGTTATCGTGTTAGGGCAGATTGCGATATAGACGGGCCGTCTACGACTCCCTCGGATAGGTTCGGAAAGGTCCTCCCCCTGACGGAGGACCCCCCTGGAGGCTAACCCGCTGGGTCGGGTAGGAACGCACCGCGCACAGTGGCCACGGAGGGCCGCGCGGTTGCCTACCCAGGCGGGCTTGGTAGTCCATTCGATCGGGTCAAAATAATAAAAGAGATACCCCCCCTGGAACCGTCTCTGGAAGTTTGGTTTTTCCTCCGTACCGCCTGGGGGGCGGGGGGCGGGACGGAGGCCGACCTGCGGAGCTTCATGGTCGGGTAGGATCGGGTCCGTGTTATAGTGTCCAAAAATCCACTTTGGAACTATTAATGGGGCTTTATTTAAGCTCTGCCATGCTTAGAAATGAATGGAGAATCATCTCCAGTGCTTGGACCCCTATAGATTGCCACTCTCCTCAACAGTCCGACGGCACCCCTTTGAAAAACCCCCCGACGAAAAATCCTCCAGAGCGCGGGCGAACTCGCTCCGAGGCCGACCGGAGTGCACCTTCGTCGGGCAAGGGAGTCGGGCGAAGGGGGTCAGAAATCCTGGAGCTCGCCACCCTCACTAGTTTTTGGCGTGAAATGGTAGACCAAAAGTGGGGACTTAGAAAAATTTCGCACTTTTTCGACCTACCACTGGTAGACCGAGTGGGACTTAGTCATTTTTTCAGCTTTTTCGGGCCTACCACTGGTAGACCAAGTTGGACTTAGTCATTTTTTCAGCTTTTTCGAGCCTACCACTGGTAGACCAAGTTGGACTTAGTCATTTTTTCGACTTTTCGGAGCTACCACTGGTAGACCAAATGGGACTTAGTCATTTTTTCAACTTTTCGAGCCTACCACTGGTAGACCAAGTTGGACTTAGTCATTTTTTCGACTTTACGGAGCTACCACTGGTAGACCAAATGGGACTTAGTCATTTTTTCAACTTTTCGAGCCTACCACTGGTAGACCAAGTTGGACTTAGTCATTTTTTCGACTTTTCAGAGCTACCACTGGTAGACCAAGTTGGACTTAGTCATTTTTTCAGCTTTTTCGAGCCTACCACTGGTAGACCAAGTTGGACTTAGTCATTTTTTCGACTTTTCGGAGCTACCACTGGTAGACCAAATGGGACTTAGTCATTTTTTCAACTTTTCGAGCCTACCACTGGTAGACCAAGTTGGACTTAGTCATTTTTTCGACTTTTCGGAGCTACCACTGGTAGACCAAATGGGACTTAGTCATTTTTTCAACTTTTCGAGCCTACCACTGGTAGACCAAGTTGGACTTAGTCATTTTTTCAACTTTTCGAGCCTACCACTGGTAGACCAAGTGGGACTTAGTCATTTTTTCAACTTTTCGAGCCTACCACTGGTAGACCAAGTTGGACTTAGTCATTTTTTCAACTTTTCGAGCCTACCACTGGTAGACCAAGTTGGACTTAGTCATTTTTTCGACTTTTCGAGCCTACCACTGGTAGACCAAGTTGGACTTAGTCATTTTTTCGACTTTTCAGAGCTACCACTGGTAGACCAAGTTGGACTTAGTCATTTTTTCAACTTTTCGAGCCTACCACTGGTAGACCAAGTTGGACTTAGTCATTTTTTCAGCTTTTTCGAGCCTACCACTGGTAGACCAAGTTGGACTTAGTCATTTTTTCGACTTTTCGGAGCTACCACTGGTAGACCAAATGGGACTTAGTCATTTTTTCAACTTTTCGAGCCTACCACTGGTAGACCAAGTTGGACTTAGTCATTTTTTCGACTTTTCGGAGCTACCACTGGTAGACCAAATGGGACTTAGTCATTTTTTCAACTTTTCGAGCCTACCACTGGTAGACCAAGTTGGACTTAGTCATTTTTTCGACTTTTCAGAGCTACCACTGGTAGACCAAGTTGGACTTAGTCATTTTTTCAGCTTTTTCGAGCCTACCACTGGTAGACCAAGTTGGACTTAGTCATTTTTTCGACTTTTCGGAGCTACCACTGGTAGACCAAATGGGACTTAGTCATTTTTTCAACTTTTCGAGCCTACCACTGGTAGACCAAGTTGGACTTAGTCATTTTTTCGACTTTTCGGAGCTACCACTGGTAGACCAAATGGGACTTAGTCATTTTTTCAACTTTTCGAGCCTACCACTGGTAGACCAAGTTGGACTTAGTCATTTTTTCGACTTTTCAGAGCTACCACTGGTAGACCAAGTTGGACTTAGTCATTTTTTCAACTTTTCGAGCCTACCACTGGTAGACCAAGTTGGACTTAGTCATTTTTTCAACTTTTCGAGCCTACCACTGGTAGACCAAGTGGGACTTAGTCATTTTTTCAACTTTTCGAGCCTACCACTGGTAGACCAAGTTGGACTTAGTCATTTTTTCAACTTTTCGAGCCTACCACTGGTAGACCAAGTTGGACTTAGTCATTTTTTCAACTTTTCGAGCCTACCACTGGTAGACCAAGTTGGACTTAGTCATTTTTTCAACTTTTCGAGCCTACCACTGGTAGACCAAGTTGGACTTAGTCATTTTTTCGACTTTTCGAGCCTACCACTGGTAGACCAAGTTGGACTTAGTCATTTTTTCAACTTTTCGAGCCTACCACTGGTAGACCAAGTTGGACTTAGTCATTTTTTCAACTTTTCGAGCCTACCACTGGTAGACCAAGTGGGACTTAGTCATTTTTTCAACTTTTCGAGCCTACCACTGGTAGACCAAGTTGGACTTAGTCATTTTTTCAACTTTTCGAGCCTACCACTGGTAGACCAAGTTGGACTTAGTCATTTTTTCGACTTTTCGAGCCTACCACTGGTAGACCAAGTTGGACTTAGTCATTTTTTCGACTTTTCAGAGCTACCACTGGTAGACCAAGTTGGACTTAGTCATTTTTTCAACTTTTCGAGCCTACCACTGGTAGACCAAGTTGGACTTAGTCATTTTTTCAGCTTTTTCGAGCCTACCACTGGTAGACCAAGTTGGACTTAGTCATTTTTTCGACTTTTCGGAGCTACCACTGGTAGACCAAATGGGACTTAGTCATTTTTTCAACTTTTCGAGCCTACCACTGGTAGACCAAGTTGGACTTAGTCATTTTTTCGACTTTTCGGAGCTACCACTGGTAGACCAAATGGGACTTAGTCATTTTTTCAACTTTTCGAGCCTACCACTGGTAGACCAAGTTGGACTTAGTCATTTTTTCGACTTTTCGGAGCTACCACTGGTAGACCAAGTTGGACTTAGTCATTTTTTCAACTTTTCGAGCCTACCACTGGTAGACCAAGTTGGACTTAGTCATTTTTTCGACTTTTCGGAGCTACCACTGGTAGACCAAATGGGACTTAGTCATTTTTTCAACTTTTCGAGCCTACCACTGGTAGACCAAGTTGGACTTAGTCATTTTTTCGACTTTTCGGAGCTACCACTGGTAGACCAAATGGGACTTAGTCATTTTTTCAACTTTTCGAGCCTACCACTGGTAGACCAAGTTGGACTTAGTCATTTTTTCGACTTTTCAGAGCTACCACTGGTAGACCAAGTTGGACTTAGTCATTTTTTCAACTTTTCGAGCCTACCACTGGTAGACCAAGTTGGACTTAGTCATTTTTTCAACTTTTCGAGCCTACCACTGGTAGACCAAGTGGGACTTAGTCATTTTTTCAACTTTTCGAGCCTACCACTGGTAGACCAAGTTGGACTTAGTCATTTTTTCAACTTTTCGAGCCTACCACTGGTAGACCAAGTTGGACTTAGTCATTTTTTCAACTTTTCGAGCCTACCACT
>NW_026040028.1:0-32663 GCF_023375975.1 Astyanax mexicanus
GCCAATGAATCTAGAAATACACCAAAACTAGCTCCTAGTGAGCTGCATATAAACATGTGATTAGAAATCATATGTCGCTATGAATGATTAATGTTAAATGTAACCTATTTGTGGTGTTACTAACTTTTTCCTGCATCCATAAACAGAAAATCAGCTGTAAGACACACAAAACACACCCTACACGACTGTTGGTCCAACATCTGAGCTTCCACACCTGATGCTGCTAACGAGAGCCGCGTGTGAACGATAGAGCCAGGTGTGCTTCGTCTTACAAAGGCATAAATAAGCCCCCTCCCAGGTCAGCAAGCGAGACCCCAATTTTGGCGTCATGTTTGTCTTAACAGGCAGCAAGTAGAACCAGATCAGGGTAGTAAAGCAACACGCTTACTGTTTGGAGTAGAAATTTAGCTTATTATGCTGCTGCACACAGCTAGGCCTCAGAGTTCTACAGGTGCTGGTGGTTTAGGTATATTGATAAGTTAGGCCTCAGTTATGTAGTGTTTCTGCAGTGTTTTTAGGTCTATTTATATGTTAGGCCTGAGTAGTATAGTGCTTCTGCAGTGTTTTTAGGTATATTGATAAGTTAGGCATCAGTTATGTAGTGCTGCTGCAGCATTTTCAGGTATATTTATATGTTAGGTCTCATAAATATACCTGCACACACTGCAGCAGCACTACATTACTATGTTACGCCTGAGTATCATAGTGCTGCTTCAGTGTGTGCAGGTATATTTCTACGTTAGGCCTGTCTGTCATAGTGTTGCTGCAGCGTGTGCAGGTGTATTTAGAAGCTAGGCCTCAGTTCATCGGGTGCTGGTGGAATGCGTACGTGTAAGAGCCGCAGCTAGCCAACAAGGTTCTACAGCAGGTAGAGTGAGCGCGCAGGTAAAAGTAGGCACTAGGCCTCAGTGTTACAGTGCTGCTTCAGTGTGTTCAGGTTAATTTAGGAGCTAGGCCTCAGTAATAGGGTGCTGCTGCAGTGTTTTTTTCGTTATATTTATATGTTAGGCCTCAGTAGTATATACCTGCACACACTGCAGCAGCACTATAAGTTAGGGCTGAGTATCATAGTGCTGCTGCAGTGTGTGCAGGTACATTTAGGTGCTAGGCCTCAGTTATGTAGTGCTGCCGCAGAGTTTTCATGTCTATTTATATGTTAGGCCTGAGCAATATAGTGCTTCTGCAGCGTTTTTAGGTATATTGATTTGTTAGGCCTCAGTATTGTAGTGCTGCTTCAGTGTGTGCAGGTACATTTAGGAGCTAGGCCTCATAAATATACCCCCAAAAAAAACACTGCAGCAGCACCATTTTACTATGTTATGCCTCAGTAGTATATACCTGCACACACTGCAGCAGCACAAAGTTAGGGCTGAGTATCATAGTGCTGCTGCAGTGTGTGCAGGTACATTTAGGAGCTAGGCCTCAGTAATGTAGTGCTGCCGCAGCGTTTTTAAGTATCTTGATAAGTAAGGCCTCAGTTATGTAGTGCTGCCGCAGTGTTTTCTGGTCTATTTCTAAGTAAGGCCTCAGTAATGTAGTGCTGCTGCAGTGTTTTTAGGTATCTTGATAAGTAAGGCCTCAGTTATGTAGTGGTTCTGCAGAGTTTTTAGGTATATTGATTTGTTAGGCCTCAGTATTATAGTGCTGCTGCAGTGTGTGCAGGTACATTTAGGAGCTAGGCCTCAGTAATATAGTGCTTCTGCAGCGTATTTAGATCTATTTATATGTTAGGCCTGAGCAATATAGTGCTTCTGCAGCGTATTTAGGTCTATTTATATGTTAGGCCTGAGCAATATAGTGCTTCTGCAGTGTTTTTCGGTGTCTTGATAAGTTAGGCCTCAGTTATGTAGTGCTGCTGCAGCGTGTGCAGGTGTATTTAGAAGCTAGGCCTCAGAGTTCTACGGGTGCTTGTGGAATGCGTACGCGTAAGAGCCGCAGCTAGGCAACGAGGTTCTACAGCAGGTAGAGTGAGCGCGCAGGTAAAAGTAGGCACTAGGCCTCAGTATTATAGTGCTGCTGCAGTGTTTTTTTTTTAGTTATATTTATATGTTATGCCTCAGTAGTATATACCTGCACACACTGCAGCAGCACTATAAGTTAGGGCTGAGTATCATAGTGCTGCTGCAGTGTGTGCAGGTACATTTAGGAGCTAGGCCTCATAAATATACCAAAAAAAAACACTGCAGCAGCACCATTTTACTATGTTATGCCTCAGTAGAATATACCTGCACACACTGCAGCAGCACTAAGTTAGGGCTGAGTATCATAGTGCTGCTGCAGTGTGTGCAGGTACATTTAGGAGCTAGGCCTCAGTAATGTAGTGCTGCTGCAGTGTTTTTAAGTATCTTGATAAGTAAGGCCTCAGTAATGTAGTGCTGCTGCAGTGTTTTTAGGTATCTTGATAAGTAAGGGCTCAGTTATGTAGTGCTGCCGCAGTGTTTTTAGGTATCTTGATAAGTAAGGGCTCAGTTATGTAGTGCTGCCGCAGTGTTTTTAGGTATCTTGATAAGTAAGGGCTCAGTTATGTAGTGCTGCCGCAGTGTTTTTAGGTATCTTGATAAGTAAGGCCTCAGTTATGTAGTGGTTCTGCAGAGTTTTCATGTCTGTTTATATGTTAGGCCTGAGCAATATAGTGCTTCTGCAGCGTTTTTAGGTATATTGATTTGTTAGGCCTCAGTATTATAGTGCTGATTCAGTGTGTGCAGGTACATTTAGGAGCTAGGCCTCATATAAATAACAAAAAAAAACACTGCAGAGCACCATTTTACTATGTTATGCCTCAGTAGAATATACCTGCACACACTGCAGCAGCACTATAAGTTAGGGCTGAGTATCATAGGGCTGCTGCAGTGTGTGCAGGTACATTTAGGAGCTAGGCCTCAGTAATGTAGTGCTGCCGCAGTGTTTTCAGGTCTATTTAGATGTTAGCCCTGAGCAATATAGTGCTTCTGCAGCGTATTTAGGTCTATTTATATGTTAGGCCTGAGCAATATAGTGCTTCTGCAGTGTTTTTCGGTGTATTTAGAAGCTAGGCCTCAGAGTTCTACGGGTGCTTGTGGAACGCGTACGCGTAAGAGCCGCAGCTAGGCAACGAGGTTCTACAGCAGGTAGAGTGAGCGCGCAGGTAAAAGTAGGCACTAGGCCTCAGTGTTACAGTGCTGCTGCGGTGTGTTCAGGTAAAGTTAGGAGTTAGGCCTCAGTATTGCAGCGCTCGTGGAGTGTGAATTTAGCCGCTAGGCCTCAGCCTTCCGATTGACAGAATGTTCATGTAGGCCTTTACCTACTGCTATATTTGGATCTATTAAAAATGTTACCACAATAAAAGTGTGGCCTCACGCTCTTTTTTTTTTCTTCTGTATTAGGGTTCTGGGCGGTTGGGGTTGCAATGAATTAGTGTTATAGGGGATTAGGGTTGTAATAAATTAGAGTTAGGGTTGTAATAAATTAGGGTTATGGGGCTTAGGGTTACAATATATTAGGGTTATGGGGCTTAGGGTTAGAATATGTTAAGGTTATGGGGCTTAGGGTTAGAATATATTAGGGTTAGAATATGTTAGGGTTATGGGGCTTAGGGTTAGAATATGTTAGGGTTATGGTGCTTAGGGTTAGAATATATTAGGGTTAGAATATGTTAGGGTTATGGGGCTTAGGGTTAGAATATATTAGGGTTATGGGGCTTAGGGTTAGAATATGTTAGGGTTAGGGTGCTTAGGGTTAGAATATATTAGGGTTGAGGGGCTTAGGGTTAGAATATGTTAGGGTTAGGAGGTTTAGAGTTAGAATAAATTAGGGTTGGGGGGTCTTAGGGCTGGTGGAGGGCCGGTGTTTGGGGGAATTAGGGCTCGTTACCGGAGCGCCGAGTCGATTCAGGTGCGCCTAACGAGCCGCGCCCGGAGCCCGGGACCCACAAGAGCCGAGCGCTCCACGAGGAGCGCCGATCCGAGTGCGGGGCGCCGGCGACGAAGACCAGGCGGCGACAAAGACGCGTGGGAGTCGACTGCGGGAGTCGTCCATTCGCGCAACACACCGCGCGCGCACTGTGCTTTACGCACTCCACAAGGGCGCCCCGCAACACCAGCTAAACTACGCACACGCGCCTCACACACCCGACACGCTCTCGCCCACACTCTCCTCCGACGACACCCACGCCGTTCGCCCCGCTCGCGATACCCTTTCACGACATTATTACACGATAAGCACGCCAAATGCGCCGTTGCCCGTTCGGAGCGCGGCCGGCTCGGCGCGCTTCGAGGAGCGCCGCGAGAAAGGCGCCGTCCGCACGCCGCCCTTTCCGCCTTCACGACACGCGAGGGGGCCTCTCGGAGGCGGGAGAGTGCTTTAACGCTCGCCAGGTTGGCCACGCGCGCGGATTTCGTGCGAGAAACGCGGCGAGAAAACACAACGCGAGCCTGCAGCTGCGCCACGGCTGCACAGCACCGGCCGGGTTGAGTCTACAACGTTCTCATGCGGCGCTTAAGGGCCGCCCCCCTCGCCGCTGAGGGAGGTTCCACAGAACGCTACAGCAGCAGACACACAGTGCTCGCTCCAGCACGCAGCAAAGCAGAACGATGGCAGAAGTCGCTCCCGCCCCAGCCGCCTCGGCGCCCGCCAAGGCCCCCAAGAAGAAGGCGGCCGCCCGCCCCAAGAAGGCCGGCCCCAGCGTCGGCGAGCTTATCGTCAAGGCCGTCTCGGCATCCAAGGAGAGGAGCGGCGTGTCCCTCGCCGCCCTGAAGAAAGCCCTGGCTGCCGGCGGCTACGACGTGGAGAAGAACAACTCTCGCGTTAAGATCGCCGTCAAGAGCCTCGTCACCAAGGGCACTCTGGTGCAGACCAAAGGCACCGGCGCGTCGGGCTCTTTCAAGCTCAACAAGAAGCAGGCCGAGGCCAAGAAGAAGCCGGCCAAGAAGGCTGCTCCTAAAGCCAAGAAGCCCGCCGCCAAGAAACCGGCTGCCGCGAAAAAGCCCAAGAAGGTAGCGGCGAAGAAGCCCGCCGCGGCCAAGAAGTCTCCCAAAAAGGCCAAGAAACCCGCAGCGGCTGCGAAGAAGGCAACCAAGAGCCCCAAGAAGGCGAAGAAGCCGGCGGCTCCCAAGAAAGCCACCAAGAGCCCAAAGAAAGCCAAGGCTGTCAAGCCCAAAGCGGCCAAGCCCAAGGCGGCGAAGCCCAAGAAGGCTGCCCCCAAGAAGAAGTAAACGGTGCCGTTTACCTTCATGTTTTGTTCCTCTCTAACAACGGCTCTTTTAAGAGCCACCCACAGTTTCGTTTCAAAGAGCTTCCTTTGCTATAAACACGTACATATATGTATTCAAAGCATATAACAGTGTCTAATGTGTATGGCGTATGACACTATTTATCGTTGTATGATCATCATTTTAACATACAAATACGGCTCCCATATAAGTAGCTGTCATAGCACAACCACAGCCACTGTAGGTATTCGTTTCATTAGTTTGTTTATTAGGTTATTTCTTTTCGTTTACAACTTTAGATTTATTTGAGCGGGAAGGCATAAGTCTCTGTCTGCAGCAGTAGGTCTCTGTCTCACACACACACAAAGCAGGCAGCACGAGGAGGAGGGGGAGGTGGGGGCCCAAAGCGAGCAGCGGAGGGCGGGCGCTGGCGTTGGACGGCGGACACGCGATTGGCTGTCTCAGCGCCAAGCGTTTACACTGCACGAGGAGGAGGGGGGAGGAGGCTGCACGAGGAGGAGGGGGGAGCGGCCGCTAGAGTTCGACGGCGGGGACGCTATTGGCTGTTGCTGCGCGAAGCTTGCAGCCAATAGGAACGTAGGCGCTTTTGCTTTATCAACAGCGCCCGGGAGCCTTCTCGCTTTATTTCAGCTTTGTTCAGCGAACACATCTGACCTGCATCATGAGCGGAAGAGGCAAAACCGGCGGCAAGGCTAGGGCCAAGGCCAAGACTCGCTCTTCCCGCGCTGGGCTGCAGTTCCCCGTGGGCCGTGTGCACAGGCTCCTGCGCAAAGGAAACTACGCAGAGCGTGTTGGCGCCGGTGCCCCCGTCTACCTTGCCGCCGTGCTGGAGTATCTTACCGCTGAGATTCTCGAGTTGGCCGGCAACGCCGCCCGCGACAACAAGAAGACTCGTATCATCCCCCGTCATCTGCAGCTGGCTGTTCGCAACGACGAGGAGTTGAACAAACTGCTCGGAGGAGTTACCATTGCCCAGGGTGGTGTGCTGCCCAACATTCAGGCTGTGCTTCTCCCCAAGAAGACCGAGAAGGCGGTCAAGGCCAAGTAAATCTCCGCTTCTTTGTCCATACCCAAAGGCTCTTTTAAGAGCCACCCAACTCTACTCAAAAAGTGCTACGTTTCCTCACCAGTAACACAACACGCAGTACATGTAATACACGCAAAATACGTGTAGTGCATATTCTATGAATTCCTTTATCACGTTACGTGATAAAGGAATAAACTAAAATGAAAATAGTATATATAACGCGATGTGTGTCTATATTTATATATATATATAGATATGGATATAGATATATATATATATAGATATATATATAGATATAGATATATATAGATATATATAGATATACACATACATGCACACACTATTATGCTTTTGATCAATGAGTAAAAGCACTAAAACAATTGACAAGATAAATATTTACAAGCTGAAAATACCTAGATATATACACACGGGTGGGTATTATGTTCGTGTGTGCGGAGATAAGTATTGTTGAATAAACAAATGAGAGCGATCAACCTGCATTGCGTTTAGTGTACATAAAACCAGGCTGGACAGCAGTAAGCCGCCACTGTGTTCTAACAGCAGTATTTTGCGGTTCGGAATGACGGCCAATAGCGCGCAAGCTCGATTTTGAAGACGCCCTATCAGACGCTGGCAGCTCCGACACGTCCAATCGGCGACGAGCGGCTCTAAAGCTTAAAAGGGCCGTGAGGAGGCGAGGGAGCGTTATTCTCTTTCAAGAGTTCAGCGCCATGGCAAGAACGAAGCAGACCGCCCGCAAGTCCACCGGTGGCAAGGCCCCGAGGAAGCAGCTGGCCACCAAGGCAGCCCGCAAGAGCGCCCCGGCTACCGGCGGCGTGAAGAAGCCTCACCGTTACAGGCCCGGCACCGTCGCTCTGAGAGAGATCCGTCGCTACCAGAAATCCACTGAGCTGTTGATCCGCAAGCTGCCCTTCCAGCGCCTGGTGCGTGAGATCGCTCAGGACTTCAAGACCGATCTGCGCTTCCAGAGCTCCGCCGTCATGGCTCTGCAGGAGGCAAGCGAGGCGTACTTGGTGGGTCTGTTTGAAGACACTAACCTGTGCGCCATCCACGCCAAGAGAGTCACCATTATGCCTAAGGACATCCAGCTGGCCCGCCGTATCCGCGGAGAGCGCGCTTAAACGGAGCGCTTTGACGTTTTCCCTTAATACCCAACGGCTCTTTTAAGAGCCACCTACCTGTGTCTGTGCCAAAAGAGTTGTTTTTCTACATGCGTTTTATATGCATTTATATATATTATATTTATTATATAAAATTATACATTGTTTTGAGTACACTTAGTACTACTTTTGCATACAACATTCATATATAATATATATATATATATATATATATGTATATATATATATATATATATATATATATATATATATATATATATATGTATATATATGTATATATTATATTCTGTGTATTATATATATTATATTATATGCGTGTGTGTATGTATGTATATATATGTGTATATATATATATATATATATATATATATAATATATATATGTATGTATACATATATATATAATATATATGTATGTATACATACATATATTATATATATGTATGTATACATACACACATGCATATAATATATATAATTTATACATTGTTTTGAGTACACTTAGTACTACTTTTTCATACAACATTCATATATATATATATATGAATGTTGTATGAAAAAGTAGTACTAAGTGTACTCAAAACAATGTATACATTTAACATAACGTACATTTTATCAATATTTCGCGCCTTTTTAATAGCCAGCAATTACTAGAGCTTACTGCAATGGCTAAATACATAGAAACACACAAGCACAAGATTTATGAGCACATTATTGGTGAAATAATAGAGAAAGGCATCTATATATATATTATGTGTGTGTGCGTGAGTACTGAGGGAACTGCTGCATGTAACACTGATGGAGCTTGGATGCCACCGTGTGGTTCAACTGCACCATTGCATGCACTGTTATAAGTTGCAAGAGTTCTGTTATAAGTGTGTGTGTGGTGACATAAATTGAACTCTTCTTACTGAAAAAGGCATTGTTTCACTACACGGCGGCATCCATCAGTGTTACATGTGCAATGTAATATATACACACACATTGATATACTCGGTAATATTGTCATATTCTCTCTAGATATTAATATATACCTAGCTACATATATATATATATATATATATATATATATATATATATATATATATATATATATATATATATATATATATATATATATATATATCGTGAGGTTTACTTAATGTATAGATTATGGACGTATCATAAGACTTACAATATATTTATATACGCATGTTTTCATGTTTTAAGAGCTCTCTCTCTCTCTCTCTCTCTCTCTCTCTCTCTGTATATATATCTAAAAAATATATAGAAACGTTTTATATATTGTTCATATATACACATATATATGTGTTTGTGTGTGTGTGTTGTTAAACAGCGCAATTGCATTGATGAGGCTTAGTACCTTTTCATATGGACATGGAACATAAGACTTACTTCACTTTGTATATATAAGTGTATGTTGAGCTGACTACTTCACGTTTTAAGAGTTTGGATGCCACCATGTGGTTAAAGTTCTGTATTGCATTGCTCAAGAATATATCTATATAATTCTTGAGCATATATATTTATTGTTTTTTTCCTTTTTTTATGGAAAGAAAATTAGACATTCATGCAAACACACGCACACATATATATTGAGGCAATGTGTCTTTGCAATGTTTGAGCATATCTTGTGGCTGTGTATGAGACTATGTCCAAAACCACATTGACTCGTAAATATAAAGGAAAAATCAAATGTAGATATCCCATTTAAACTTTTTATTTGGAATTATTTATTGGGTCCAGGAGATGGCAGCAACGTCACATTCCTTAAATTACATCTTCTCTCTAATTGCAGGGCAAATATTATATGTAATACAGATAAACTTTGTGGAAAGGTCCAAATTGGCTTGACTCTGGTTTTTCATCTTACTATTGGTAATAATCAATCTAATCAATCTATATTTTCCTGGGACAATATACAATTACCTTTAATACATGTAAATAAATGAAAATAGTAATACTACTACTTGTAATGATGATGATGATGATGATAATAATAATCATAATAATGTTAATTACTAAATGACTAATAATAAAATTAATAATTATACATAATATCACCAATCATATAATAACAATAAATTATGAGTAATAAACTCTTAATAGTAAATAAAATGACTAATATTACCATTACTAATAGTAATACAAATTACTTATATGAACATTTATAATACTACTACTACTCCTACTCCTACTACTACTACTACTAATAATAATAATAATAATAATAATAATAACAATCAGAATGATACTACTAATAATTAATAATAACAAATTATTATTCACTATTTATTAATAAAGCATTATTAATATTTATTATACGTAATCAAATTTACCAACATTAACACTAATATAATTAATGATATTATGGCGTTAATAAAAAAATTAATAATTAAACAAAAAAATAAAATATAATAATAATAAATATTCTTATTCTTATTATAATTTTTTTTATTATTATTATTATGACTTTCTTTGGTATTTGACCATAGGGTGATTTTTTTAGACACGTGTACATGGCACTACTAAGACTTTAGTCTCTCTCTCTCTCTCTCTCTCTCTCTCTACACACACACACACACACTATATATATATATATATATATATATATATATATATATATATATATATATATATATATATATATAATAAAGATATATATTATATGTATATTCTCCGGCCACGGGTGGAGTGTCTGGAGTGCTAGTTTGTTGGCTATCTGGGCTGCTAGCTAGGTGAGTGAAGCTAAATTAGCGATTAGCATGTACCATTAAATTGGCCAAATATACTGCACTAAACTAGCAGGTAGGTGTTCATTCTGTCCCCTGTGTATGTATTTTATATTGTGATTAGTGTATTTAGCCACAGTGTTGTTGAAACTCGCCTACATGAGCGGTTGCTATGGCTTCCGAATAGGTAACTAGGCGCTAGCATAGCTTAGCTTAGCTTAGCGTGCGGGTTTGTTTACGTTTTCGTGGTTCACAAAATGGCGGCCATTCCCTTCTCTAGGTCAGAGGTCAGAGGTCACGAGGTACAGCGAATTTGATGTGTAGTTTATTAATGTAATTGCATTAAATTATCTTTTTACGGGGCAAAGTTTAACTGCAATGTCCATTCCCCCACTCTCTAAAAATCTACCGTTTGTGGATATTTGGTTTTCCTTAAATGGCCGCCATTTTGCGTAATTCTGCTCGCTAAATATTGCTTACACAAGTTAAGAGTTACTAAACGTTGAAGCAATACATGTTTTTTGGCCGTGCTTTTAATTTCTAACTATTTTGGATAGAAGAAAGAAATACATTTTTGGAGCTAAGGTTAAAGGCAAGATTTAAACCGCTACTCTCTGACAAGTGAACCAAGTCTTTAGGACACATTTAAATATTTCATCATTGGTATACTTGACTTGAGTCCTAAGAAATAATTAAATCTTTACTAATTATGTCATTGGCGTTCTGTCCAATTGTTAAGGTGTATTTTAAGGTGTGTTAATATGTGTAATAATAATTATAACATGAATAATGTTAATTTGTTGTGTATATATATATAGTTATATATGAGTTATTTATTTATTTAATGCTATCTCTATGGAAGGTTGAAATAGGTTTAATGTACTGATCTTGTTTTTTGGTGGAGCTTGCAGCCCATCTGCTGGTCGAATGCAGACACTGCAAAGAATTATGAATGAGTGGGTGAGAAAGCAAATCTTTTTACCTGTTTTGAAATGTTTTATTTGTTTACATGAATTTGGATTAGGGGGGCCACATATGGTGGTCTAATACTGTTATTTCACATGGATCAGGAGAAATTTTCACTGAACCAAATATCTTATGTGTAGAGTGAGTGAAAAGGATTGGGGCATAGTGCGAATTATTGACATGAATTCGAATAATAACAAATATTTTATTTGAGTTGTCAATTATTTACAAAGCCCAGCACAATTTTTGAAGTACTTTAGAGGTACACATTAGTAGAAGTTTAATGAACTCTGTAATTGAGTACACTTAGTTTGACGAATACACTTGAAAACTCTTTTCTATTTGATAAAACATACATGAGACACAGTAATCGTGCTTCGTGTGTTCCACAATTTGGATTTCACAAGGCATATTATTGTCCATGAGAAGACAGGCTTTCTCTGAGAAACCTACTTACTCACTACTACTACTACTACTACTACTACTACTACTACTACTACTACTACTAATAATAATAATAATAATAATAATAATGATTATTATTATTATTATTATTATTATTATTATTATTATTATTATTATTATTATTATTATTATTATTATGGTAGTTGTTGTTGTTGTATCTTGCAAGATGTTTTTCCCCCCCTTCCATTTGCAAAAGTTGCCCACTGGTGATCCACTAAGCAGTACATATGTTAAGGCATTTCATTTGTTGTATTATTTCTTTTTTGTTTGGGTACATTTGAAGGGACAAAATGAAACAGAAAACAAATGAAACTAACACAAATAAATATATTATAATGTATATACATAAAATAATATATATATAAAACACATAAGACATAGAAAAAGAAACTAAAAGATATATGTGAAATGATATGAAATTATATGTATGTTCATGTATTTATTATTATATGTGTGTGGATGTGTGTGTGAGAGTGAGCTTGTGTATATCCATAATATGCTATAATTGATGTTTACCTTTTTTCTCTTTTCCAACCACTTCCTTCAACGTGTCCCAGCATTTATTTTGTATGCATGAAAAGATATTAATATTAAGACATTTTAAACATAATAAATGTATTAATAATTTTATGTAATGCTATCTCCATGTAACATTGACATAGGTTTAATGTACTGATCTTGTAAATTGTTGTTTTGTCTTTGTTTGTGTGTGGTTTGACAGACAGTTCTAAGGGAGATGTTTTTTGGTGGAGCTTGGAGTCCATCTGCTGGTCGAAGGAATACACTGCAGAGATTTATGAATGAGTGAGTGAGAATACAAATCTTTTGACCTGTTTTGAAATTTTATTTGTTTACATGAATTTGGATTACGAGGGCCACATATGGTTGTCTAATTGTGTTAGTTCACATGGATCAAGAGAGTTTTTAACTGCAATATTATATGTGTAGCGAAGTGAGCGAAATGGCTCGGGTCTGAGAGGGAATGACGGATTGAAATTCAAATATTAACAACTATTTAATTTGAGTTGTAATGTATTTGCTACTCCCAGCACCATTTATGAAGTACTTTAGAGGTACGCATTAGTAGACGTTTAGTGAACTCCGTAATTGAGTACACTTAGTTTGGCGAATACACTTTAACAAATAGCTTATATTTGATCAAACATGCATGAGACACAGTAATCGTGCTTCGTGTGTGCCACATTTTGGATTTCACACGGCAGATTATTATCCATGAGAAGACAGGCTGTCTCTGAGAAACATACTTACTCACTACTACTACTACTAATACTACTAATAAATATTATTATTATTATGGTTATTTATTCGACTGTTCCAACACTCTGTGATTTAGAGCTTATTGTGTTACATTACGACAGGTTTCTGACCCATAGTTTATTTCAAGAGATGGCCTACAAATGTGTACTTTTCATCACATTCACAATTTGATTAGGGCATTTGTCTTTTATATATTATCATATAAAGATAATAGAATGAGATTCCTTTATTCAGTTGGTTAACACGATCCGCATATATGGCTACAACTTTATAATAAAGAGCAGAGGATCTTGCCCCCTTCCATTTGCAAATGTTGCCCACTGATGATCCACTAAGCCTGAAATATGTTAAAGCAGGATTTTTTGCCGTGTTATTTTTTGTTGTAGGAAATTTGAAGGGACAATACGAAACATAAACCAAAAAAAAACATAACAAGAATAACTCTAATAAAATGTATATACCTAAAATAATCTATATCTATATATATATATATATATATATATATATATATATATATATATATATATATATATATATATAAACCAGAAAAGAAATAGAAAAATGAACAAGAAAAGATTATACACAGCTCCTATGATAGAACCCAAAACATGATTCATTCCGCCCTAGTATTTTTGATTGACAAAACATACTAAATATATGTATACATTTCTTTAATGCTATCTCCATGTAACATTGAAATAGGTTTAATGTACTGATCTTGTAAATTGTTGTTTTGTCTCTGTTTGTGTGTGGTTTGACAGACAATTCTAGGGGAGGTGTTTTTTGGGTGGAGCTTGGAGTCCATCTGCTGGTCGAAGGAATACACTGCAGAGATTTGTAAATGAGTGAGTGGGAATACAAATCTTTCTACCTGCTTTTGTAATGTTTTATTTGTTTACATGATTTTGGATTATGAGGGCCACATATGGTTGTGTAGTAGTGTTCATTTCTTATGGATCAAGAGGGTTATTATTAACTGATATAATTATTTTATGTGTAAAGTGAGAAAAAAGGATTGGAGCATATTCCGAAAGATTGTTAGAAAATAAATCAACCTCCCAGCACAATTTTCAAAGTACTTCCGAAGTACACATTAGTAGAAGTTTAATGAACTCCGTAAATACATACACCTAGTTTGACGAATGCACTTTACAAAATGGCTTATATTTGATAAAACGTACATGATACACATTAATCGTCCTTTTTGTGGTCCACACGTTGAATTTCTCAAGGATTATTATTATTAATATTTTTATTAGATTTATTTACTTTTTGTTTTATTGAGTATTTGGGTTTGTACTGCTACTACATGTCTCTTGAGCGATAACACTGGGATTTAGAGATGATGTATTGATATATATTACGACAATATTTATTAAGCTTTTTATTTTTTGGCTGAATATAGGCTTTGTACAACACTCAAACCAACTACTAAAACCAACAAATGAACAAACACACAGCGAAATGTTTTTGTACGTTGCCCTCCGTTTGTTTGGTGAGGGGAAAATATTCAAATGTCCCACGCGGTTCAGTGCTTCATAAAGTCGGTCTGGCAATATGTAATATTCAGCATTCATTGGTGTAAGATATCTACAGTTATTACTTTCAAGCAGATACGGTTTATAATCAGTCTTTCTGTAGCGCTCTAGCGTGCGGGGGCGGTGCGGACGGCCTCACCGCGAGGGGCCACCCAGCTGCTTTGTACTGGGCTCCGCCTCTCTGTCTTCAACTAGGTCCGGTAGAGTAGAATATCAGGCGCCGGCCGGCCGCTCTAACTTCATTCTTTCTCTTCTCGTCGACAGGGAGCAAGAGCAGCAACGATGTCCGGCCGAGGAAAAGGAGGCAAGGGGCTCGGGAAAGGAGGCGCCAAGCGTCACCGCAAAGTTCTTCGCGATAACATCCAGGGCATCACCAAGCCCGCTATCCGCCGTCTTGCGCGTCGTGGTGGCGTCAAGCGTATCTCCGGTCTGATCTACGAGGAGACCCGCGGTGTGCTGAAAGTGTTCCTGGAGAACGTGATCAGAGACGCCGTCACCTACACCGAGCACGCCAAGAGAAAGACCGTCACCGCCATGGATGTGGTGTACGCCCTGAAACGCCAGGGACGCACTCTTTACGGATTCGGAGGTTAAACGCTCGTCTAGAACAACGCAAACAACAACGGCTCTTTTAAGAGCCACCCACAAATCCACCCAAAGACAAGTTTTCCGTGTTTGAATAAGATACAGTAGTTGAATAACACTAAATTTCCCTATATAAAACGTCCCACTGCCCGTGAATTAGCAGATAAAGTGTGGAAATGCACTATGAAAGATATATTTAAGGATATCAGTATTATTGTGTGTGTGTGTGTGTGTACGCTATATATTTATAGATAATTTATACATATATGCCTACCAGTGTGTGTGTGTGTGTGTGTATATGTACAGGTGCTGGTCAACGAATTAGAATAATTTGAAATAGTGCAATCATGAAATTCTTTTAATGCATTTTTTGTGCAGAAAGCAAATCAGGTGTTCACCGCACCTGTCCTACTCGTTAGACTAATCACAGAACTCGTTACCTGGAAAAAAATTTGCTCAGCCGAGCTTTCCAAAAGGCCCATTTAGGCCATTTAACTGTGACACTGTTGTTTTATTGAATTAGAATAATGGAGAAACCGTTTCATTGAATTAGAATAAATTTTATTATAATTACAATCATCACTTTCTCAGTATTTTGTGGCTGCCCCCTTGGCTTGTATGACTGCCTGAAGTCTCCGCGGCATCGATTTGACCAGCTTGTCGCAAGTTTCCGCACTCACAGCTTCCCAGGCAGTGGCGATGTTCTGCTTCAGTTGGTCCAGCGTAGTAGGCTTTCTGTCGCGAATTTTCCGCTTGACGATGGCCCAAAGGTTTTCAATGACATTGAGGTCAGGCGAGTTGGCCGGCCATGCCAAAACTTCAAGCTGTTTTTCAGTGAACCAATCTTTGGTCGACTTTGCCACATGAGCCGGTGCAAGATCCTGTTGAAATATGAAGTCTTCTTCGCCGAACTGTTCCTCAACAGTCGGAATCAGGAACGTTTCCAGAACATCTTGATATACGGCAGCATTGACAGTCTTCTTGAGGAAGCAGAGTTTCCCTACACCTCGAGTGGACATGCATCCCCAGACCATAACGCTCTGGGGAAACTTGACGGATCTTTTCACGCACTCGTGGTTGTAGGTTTCGCCACCACGACGCCAGACACGAGGACCTTGGTCACCGAAGGAGATGCAGAAGCGTGATTCGTCACTGAAGACCACTTTCTGCAAGTCTTCAGCAGTCCACTCGCCGTGTTCTTTGGCCCACTTCAGCCGTTTCTCCATTTGTTTCTTGTTCAGCATCGGTTTTACTGCTGGAACGCGAGATTTGAAGCCGAGTTCGCGCAGACGACGGTAAGTGGTTGATCTGGAGACGTCAGCGCCGGTCTGCTTGTTCCACAAGTCGGTGAGCTCGGAAGTGGACTTGAACCGGTTGCTGACTGCGATCTTTCTCAGCTGCTTGTTGTCGCGAGCAGAAGTTTTTCGGACGCCGGAACAGTTGGTGCGCTTGCTGCAGTTTTTCTTGCGAGCTTTGCAGACGGAAGACTGGCTGATGCCGAGCTGCTCAGCAATTTTAGTTTGGGTCAAGCCTTGTTGGCGAAGGGCTTGAATTTGAGCCACTATTCCGGTTGAGAGGTCGCGCTGCTTACCCATGATTGATTTTACAACTTAGAAATTCTACTCAACCCTGACTTTATACTGCACAGTGAACACTCTTCACAGAAAACAAAAAATCGAGCATTTATTCTAATTCAATGAAACGGTTTCTCCATTATTCTAATTCAATAAAACAACAGTGTCACAGTTAAATGGCCTAAATGGGCCTTTTGGAAAGCTCAGCTGAGCAAAGTTTTTTCCAGGTAACGAGTTTTGATTAGTCTAACGAGTAGGACAGGTGCGGTGAACACCTGATTTGCTTTCTGCACAAAAAATGCATTAAAAGAATTTCATGATTGCACTATTTCAAATTATTCTAATTCGTTGACCAGCACCTGTATACGCACGTGTGTTATTAAAGAATAGATTTTCATCATATAAATATCCGAGTCTGGGAATAAGAAGCGTCAGCGTAAAGTCAATTATTGTATGAGTTTTAGGTAGTTTTAGAGGACCGCCGTAGGATCTCCCGGCCATTCAACTGAACCAGACATTAGTTTACACGAAGGCAAAGTGATGAATAAACATACAGGCGCGCGTTTGTGCGCGCTCTCAAAGCGCATATGTCTTTATTTGTCCGCTTCTAAGCTAACGCATACGAAGCGTCAATTTTTACAAGGTATAAAACGGTCTTAAACTTAGTACACTTAGTCCTACACGGGGGCCGTCGCCTTCGCCGCTGTGTGCGCGGGAAGGCACACAAAGAGCAGGCTGCAGCAGCGGGTGGAGGGTGGAGGGTGGATGGGGTTGGGGGGGGGAGGGGGGAGGGGGGGAGGGGGGGAGGGGTATTACAGTGGAGCGAGCTGTGTTTGTCCAATGGTGGTTTGACGGCATTCGAAAGGCGTGACTCATGTTAATTAGACTAGCAGAGTGTAAATAACGTGGGGGTTAGTCGCCTCCCCCTCATTCTTCAGTCTAACTCGAAGACGAGCAGGATGCCTGAGCCAGCAAAGTCCGCCCCGAAGAAGGGCTCCAAGAAGGCCGTCACCAAGACCGCCGGCAAGGGAGGCAAGAAGCGCAGAAAGTCCAGGAAGGAGAGCTATGCCATCTACGTCTACAAGGTGCTGAAGCAGGTCCACCCCGACACCGGAATCTCCTCAAAGGCGATGGGTATCATGAACTCCTTCGTGAACGACATCTTCGAGCGCATCGCCGGTGAGTCTTCCCGCCTGGCTCACTACAACAAGCGTTCCACCATCACCTCCAGGGAGATCCAGACCGCCGTGCGCCTGCTTCTGCCCGGCGAGCTGGCCAAGCACGCCGTCTCCGAGGGAACAAAGGCCGTCACCAAGTACACCAGCTCCAAGTAAAGAGCGAACCCGCTCCGATCAAACCCAACGGCTCTTTTAAGAGCCACCCACGTTTTCCACTAAAGAGCAGCGTTCCGTGTCCCTTTTCTAATGTGTTTTAAAAAAAACACACACATTAAGTATTCATATACGTAGTGTGTGTGTGTGTGTGTGTGTGTATTGTAGTGAATGTGTATATTTATATGTATAAAAATAATAAATAAAATTGTGAACACACAATATATAGATATATATATATGTATATAGATATATATATATATATATGTATATAGATATATGTGTATATATATATGTATATAGATATATGTGTGTGTATATATATATATATATATATATATATATATACACGTATATATATATACGTATATATATATATATATAGATATATGTATATGTATATAGATATATGTATCTGTATATAGATATATGTATATGTATATAGATATATATATGTATATATATATAGATATGTGTATATATATATATATACGTATATATACGTATATATATATATATATATATATATATATATATATATATATATATATATATATAGATATATGTATATGTATATAGATATATGTATCTGTATATAGATATATGTATATGTATATAGATATATATGTATATATATATATAGATATAGATATATAGATAGAAGAAATGGAAGGCGCATGATTCCCCATTATGTGCTGGGCTAAGCAGTGACTAGTGACACTAGTGACCAGTACATAGGTGGTCAATAAATCACACAAATAGTACATAAGAGGTGGTACAGCACAAAGTGTGTTTAAGAGATTATGCTATTCATGGGGAAGTGACATATTGCACAACGTCTATGCCTAGAGGAGATAAAAGTACACATATGTATGTACACATTTGCCACGTGCAAAGTGCTATAATTACTATAGCGCTAGATTATTATAGTGCTATAATTAAAGAACAGTTGAGCTTACCTATTAGTAACACAATCCCAATGATAAGCGTGTAACTGCTCTGCCCTATGACACATACTGTGACAAACTCTGTTGTAATTTGTTTCAAGAAAATACAGCCAATGAATCTAGAAATACACCAAAACTAGCTCCTAGTGAGCTGCATATAAACATGTGATTAGAAATCATATGTCGCTATGAATGATTAATGTTAAATGTAACCTATTTGTGGTGTTACTA
This sequence comes from Astyanax mexicanus, assembly GCF_023375975.1. Classification (NCBI taxonomy): domain Eukaryota; kingdom Metazoa; phylum Chordata; class Actinopteri; order Characiformes; family Acestrorhamphidae; genus Astyanax; species Astyanax mexicanus. The sequence goes on from NW_026040028.1 coordinate 19,023, forward strand.
ACTTTTTCCTGCATCCATAAACAGAAAATCAGCTGTAAGACACACAAAACACACCCTACACGACTGTTGGTCCAACATCTGAGCTTCCACACCTGATGCTGCTAACGAGAGCCGCGTGTGAACGATAGAGCCAGGTGTGCTTCGTCTTACAAAGGCATAAATAAGCCCCCTCCCAGGTCAGCAAGCGAGACCCCAATTTTGGCGTCATGTTTGTCTTAACAGGCAGCAAGTAGAACCAGATCAGGGTAGTAAAGCAACACGCTTACTGTTTGGAGTAGAAATTTAGCTTATTATGCTGCTGCACACAGCTAGGCCTCAGAGTTCTACAGGTGCTGGTGGTTTAGGTATATTGATAAGTTAGGCCTCAGTTATGTAGTGTTTCTGCAGTGTTTTTAGGTCTATTTATATGTTAGGCCTGAGTAGTATAGTGCTTCTGCAGTGTTTTTAGGTATATTGATAAGTTAGGCATCAGTTATGTAGTGCTGCTGCAGCATTTTCAGGTATATTTATATGTTAGGTCTCATAAATATACCTGCACACACTGCAGCAGCACTACATTACTATGTTACGCCTGAGTATCATAGTGCTGCTTCAGTGTGTGCAGGTATATTTCTACGTTAGGCCTGTCTGTCATAGTGTTGCTGCAGCGTGTGCAGGTGTATTTAGAAGCTAGGCCTCAGTTCATCGGGTGCTGGTGGAATGCGTACGTGTAAGAGCCGCAGCTAGCCAACAAGGTTCTACAGCAGGTAGAGTGAGCGCGCAGGTAAAAGTAGGCACTAGGCCTCAGTGTTACAGTGCTGCTTCAGTGTGTTCAGGTTAATTTAGGAGCTAGGCCTCAGTAATAGGGTGCTGCTGCAGTGTTTTTTTCGTTATATTTATATGTTAGGCCTCAGTAGTATATACCTGCACACACTGCAGCAGCACTATAAGTTAGGGCTGAGTATCATAGTGCTGCTGCAGTGTGTGCAGGTACATTTAGGTGCTAGGCCTCAGTTATGTAGTGCTGCCGCAGAGTTTTCATGTCTATTTATATGTTAGGCCTGAGCAATATAGTGCTTCTGCAGCGTTTTTAGGTATATTGATTTGTTAGGCCTCAGTATTGTAGTGCTGCTTCAGTGTGTGCAGGTACATTTAGGAGCTAGGCCTCATAAATATACCCCCAAAAAAAACACTGCAGCAGCACCATTTTACTATGTTATGCCTCAGTAGTATATACCTGCACACACTGCAGCAGCACAAAGTTAGGGCTGAGTATCATAGTGCTGCTGCAGTGTGTGCAGGTACATTTAGGAGCTAGGCCTCAGTAATGTAGTGCTGCCGCAGCGTTTTTAAGTATCTTGATAAGTAAGGCCTCAGTTATGTAGTGCTGCCGCAGTGTTTTCTGGTCTATTTCTAAGTAAGGCCTCAGTAATGTAGTGCTGCTGCAGTGTTTTTAGGTATCTTGATAAGTAAGGCCTCAGTTATGTAGTGGTTCTGCAGAGTTTTTAGGTATATTGATTTGTTAGGCCTCAGTATTATAGTGCTGCTGCAGTGTGTGCAGGTACATTTAGGAGCTAGGCCTCAGTAATATAGTGCTTCTGCAGCGTATTTAGATCTATTTATATGTTAGGCCTGAGCAATATAGTGCTTCTGCAGCGTATTTAGGTCTATTTATATGTTAGGCCTGAGCAATATAGTGCTTCTGCAGTGTTTTTCGGTGTCTTGATAAGTTAGGCCTCAGTTATGTAGTGCTGCTGCAGCGTGTGCAGGTGTATTTAGAAGCTAGGCCTCAGAGTTCTACGGGTGCTTGTGGAATGCGTACGCGTAAGAGCCGCAGCTAGGCAACGAGGTTCTACAGCAGGTAGAGTGAGCGCGCAGGTAAAAGTAGGCACTAGGCCTCAGTATTATAGTGCTGCTGCAGTGTTTTTTTTTTAGTTATATTTATATGTTATGCCTCAGTAGTATATACCTGCACACACTGCAGCAGCACTATAAGTTAGGGCTGAGTATCATAGTGCTGCTGCAGTGTGTGCAGGTACATTTAGGAGCTAGGCCTCATAAATATACCAAAAAAAAACACTGCAGCAGCACCATTTTACTATGTTATGCCTCAGTAGAATATACCTGCACACACTGCAGCAGCACTAAGTTAGGGCTGAGTATCATAGTGCTGCTGCAGTGTGTGCAGGTACATTTAGGAGCTAGGCCTCAGTAATGTAGTGCTGCTGCAGTGTTTTTAAGTATCTTGATAAGTAAGGCCTCAGTAATGTAGTGCTGCTGCAGTGTTTTTAGGTATCTTGATAAGTAAGGGCTCAGTTATGTAGTGCTGCCGCAGTGTTTTTAGGTATCTTGATAAGTAAGGGCTCAGTTATGTAGTGCTGCCGCAGTGTTTTTAGGTATCTTGATAAGTAAGGGCTCAGTTATGTAGTGCTGCCGCAGTGTTTTTAGGTATCTTGATAAGTAAGGCCTCAGTTATGTAGTGGTTCTGCAGAGTTTTCATGTCTGTTTATATGTTAGGCCTGAGCAATATAGTGCTTCTGCAGCGTTTTTAGGTATATTGATTTGTTAGGCCTCAGTATTATAGTGCTGATTCAGTGTGTGCAGGTACATTTAGGAGCTAGGCCTCATATAAATAACAAAAAAAAACACTGCAGAGCACCATTTTACTATGTTATGCCTCAGTAGAATATACCTGCACACACTGCAGCAGCACTATAAGTTAGGGCTGAGTATCATAGGGCTGCTGCAGTGTGTGCAGGTACATTTAGGAGCTAGGCCTCAGTAATGTAGTGCTGCCGCAGTGTTTTCAGGTCTATTTAGATGTTAGCCCTGAGCAATATAGTGCTTCTGCAGCGTATTTAGGTCTATTTATATGTTAGGCCTGAGCAATATAGTGCTTCTGCAGTGTTTTTCGGTGTATTTAGAAGCTAGGCCTCAGAGTTCTACGGGTGCTTGTGGAACGCGTACGCGTAAGAGCCGCAGCTAGGCAACGAGGTTCTACAGCAGGTAGAGTGAGCGCGCAGGTAAAAGTAGGCACTAGGCCTCAGTGTTACAGTGCTGCTGCGGTGTGTTCAGGTAAAGTTAGGAGTTAGGCCTCAGTATTGCAGCGCTCGTGGAGTGTGAATTTAGCCGCTAGGCCTCAGCCTTCCGATTGACAGAATGTTCATGTAGGCCTTTACCTACTGCTATATTTGGATCTATTAAAAATGTTACCACAATAAAAGTGTGGCCTCACGCTCTTTTTTTTTTCTTCTGTATTAGGGTTCTGGGCGGTTGGGGTTGCAATGAATTAGTGTTATAGGGGATTAGGGTTGTAATAAATTAGAGTTAGGGTTGTAATAAATTAGGGTTATGGGGCTTAGGGTTACAATATATTAGGGTTATGGGGCTTAGGGTTAGAATATGTTAAGGTTATGGGGCTTAGGGTTAGAATATATTAGGGTTAGAATATGTTAGGGTTATGGGGCTTAGGGTTAGAATATGTTAGGGTTATGGTGCTTAGGGTTAGAATATATTAGGGTTAGAATATGTTAGGGTTATGGGGCTTAGGGTTAGAATATATTAGGGTTATGGGGCTTAGGGTTAGAATATGTTAGGGTTAGGGTGCTTAGGGTTAGAATATATTAGGGTTGAGGGGCTTAGGGTTAGAATATGTTAGGGTTAGGAGGTTTAGAGTTAGAATAAATTAGGGTTGGGGGGTCTTAGGGCTGGTGGAGGGCCGGTGTTTGGGGGAATTAGGGCTCGTTACCGGAGCGCCGAGTCGATTCAGGTGCGCCTAACGAGCCGCGCCCGGAGCCCGGGACCCACAAGAGCCGAGCGCTCCACGAGGAGCGCCGATCCGAGTGCGGGGCGCCGGCGACGAAGACCAGGCGGCGACAAAGACGCGTGGGAGTCGACTGCGGGAGTCGTCCATTCGCGCAACACACCGCGCGCGCACTGTGCTTTACGCACTCCACAAGGGCGCCCCGCAACACCAGCTAAACTACGCACACGCGCCTCACACACCCGACACGCTCTCGCCCACACTCTCCTCCGACGACACCCACGCCGTTCGCCCCGCTCGCGATACCCTTTCACGACATTATTACACGATAAGCACGCCAAATGCGCCGTTGCCCGTTCGGAGCGCGGCCGGCTCGGCGCGCTTCGAGGAGCGCCGCGAGAAAGGCGCCGTCCGCACGCCGCCCTTTCCGCCTTCACGACACGCGAGGGGGCCTCTCGGAGGCGGGAGAGTGCTTTAACGCTCGCCAGGTTGGCCACGCGCGCGGATTTCGTGCGAGAAACGCGGCGAGAAAACACAACGCGAGCCTGCAGCTGCGCCACGGCTGCACAGCACCGGCCGGGTTGAGTCTACAACGTTCTCATGCGGCGCTTAAGGGCCGCCCCCCTCGCCGCTGAGGGAGGTTCCACAGAACGCTACAGCAGCAGACACACAGTGCTCGCTCCAGCACGCAGCAAAGCAGAACGATGGCAGAAGTCGCTCCCGCCCCAGCCGCCTCGGCGCCCGCCAAGGCCCCCAAGAAGAAGGCGGCCGCCCGCCCCAAGAAGGCCGGCCCCAGCGTCGGCGAGCTTATCGTCAAGGCCGTCTCGGCATCCAAGGAGAGGAGCGGCGTGTCCCTCGCCGCCCTGAAGAAAGCCCTGGCTGCCGGCGGCTACGACGTGGAGAAGAACAACTCTCGCGTTAAGATCGCCGTCAAGAGCCTCGTCACCAAGGGCACTCTGGTGCAGACCAAAGGCACCGGCGCGTCGGGCTCTTTCAAGCTCAACAAGAAGCAGGCCGAGGCCAAGAAGAAGCCGGCCAAGAAGGCTGCTCCTAAAGCCAAGAAGCCCGCCGCCAAGAAACCGGCTGCCGCGAAAAAGCCCAAGAAGGTAGCGGCGAAGAAGCCCGCCGCGGCCAAGAAGTCTCCCAAAAAGGCCAAGAAACCCGCAGCGGCTGCGAAGAAGGCAACCAAGAGCCCCAAGAAGGCGAAGAAGCCGGCGGCTCCCAAGAAAGCCACCAAGAGCCCAAAGAAAGCCAAGGCTGTCAAGCCCAAAGCGGCCAAGCCCAAGGCGGCGAAGCCCAAGAAGGCTGCCCCCAAGAAGAAGTAAACGGTGCCGTTTACCTTCATGTTTTGTTCCTCTCTAACAACGGCTCTTTTAAGAGCCACCCACAGTTTCGTTTCAAAGAGCTTCCTTTGCTATAAACACGTACATATATGTATTCAAAGCATATAACAGTGTCTAATGTGTATGGCGTATGACACTATTTATCGTTGTATGATCATCATTTTAACATACAAATACGGCTCCCATATAAGTAGCTGTCATAGCACAACCACAGCCACTGTAGGTATTCGTTTCATTAGTTTGTTTATTAGGTTATTTCTTTTCGTTTACAACTTTAGATTTATTTGAGCGGGAAGGCATAAGTCTCTGTCTGCAGCAGTAGGTCTCTGTCTCACACACACACAAAGCAGGCAGCACGAGGAGGAGGGGGAGGTGGGGGCCCAAAGCGAGCAGCGGAGGGCGGGCGCTGGCGTTGGACGGCGGACACGCGATTGGCTGTCTCAGCGCCAAGCGTTTACACTGCACGAGGAGGAGGGGGGAGGAGGCTGCACGAGGAGGAGGGGGGAGCGGCCGCTAGAGTTCGACGGCGGGGACGCTATTGGCTGTTGCTGCGCGAAGCTTGCAGCCAATAGGAACGTAGGCGCTTTTGCTTTATCAACAGCGCCCGGGAGCCTTCTCGCTTTATTTCAGCTTTGTTCAGCGAACACATCTGACCTGCATCATGAGCGGAAGAGGCAAAACCGGCGGCAAGGCTAGGGCCAAGGCCAAGACTCGCTCTTCCCGCGCTGGGCTGCAGTTCCCCGTGGGCCGTGTGCACAGGCTCCTGCGCAAAGGAAACTACGCAGAGCGTGTTGGCGCCGGTGCCCCCGTCTACCTTGCCGCCGTGCTGGAGTATCTTACCGCTGAGATTCTCGAGTTGGCCGGCAACGCCGCCCGCGACAACAAGAAGACTCGTATCATCCCCCGTCATCTGCAGCTGGCTGTTCGCAACGACGAGGAGTTGAACAAACTGCTCGGAGGAGTTACCATTGCCCAGGGTGGTGTGCTGCCCAACATTCAGGCTGTGCTTCTCCCCAAGAAGACCGAGAAGGCGGTCAAGGCCAAGTAAATCTCCGCTTCTTTGTCCATACCCAAAGGCTCTTTTAAGAGCCACCCAACTCTACTCAAAAAGTGCTACGTTTCCTCACCAGTAACACAACACGCAGTACATGTAATACACGCAAAATACGTGTAGTGCATATTCTATGAATTCCTTTATCACGTTACGTGATAAAGGAATAAACTAAAATGAAAATAGTATATATAACGCGATGTGTGTCTATATTTATATATATATATAGATATGGATATAGATATATATATATATAGATATATATATAGATATAGATATATATAGATATATATAGATATACACATACATGCACACACTATTATGCTTTTGATCAATGAGTAAAAGCACTAAAACAATTGACAAGATAAATATTTACAAGCTGAAAATACCTAGATATATACACACGGGTGGGTATTATGTTCGTGTGTGCGGAGATAAGTATTGTTGAATAAACAAATGAGAGCGATCAACCTGCATTGCGTTTAGTGTACATAAAACCAGGCTGGACAGCAGTAAGCCGCCACTGTGTTCTAACAGCAGTATTTTGCGGTTCGGAATGACGGCCAATAGCGCGCAAGCTCGATTTTGAAGACGCCCTATCAGACGCTGGCAGCTCCGACACGTCCAATCGGCGACGAGCGGCTCTAAAGCTTAAAAGGGCCGTGAGGAGGCGAGGGAGCGTTATTCTCTTTCAAGAGTTCAGCGCCATGGCAAGAACGAAGCAGACCGCCCGCAAGTCCACCGGTGGCAAGGCCCCGAGGAAGCAGCTGGCCACCAAGGCAGCCCGCAAGAGCGCCCCGGCTACCGGCGGCGTGAAGAAGCCTCACCGTTACAGGCCCGGCACCGTCGCTCTGAGAGAGATCCGTCGCTACCAGAAATCCACTGAGCTGTTGATCCGCAAGCTGCCCTTCCAGCGCCTGGTGCGTGAGATCGCTCAGGACTTCAAGACCGATCTGCGCTTCCAGAGCTCCGCCGTCATGGCTCTGCAGGAGGCAAGCGAGGCGTACTTGGTGGGTCTGTTTGAAGACACTAACCTGTGCGCCATCCACGCCAAGAGAGTCACCATTATGCCTAAGGACATCCAGCTGGCCCGCCGTATCCGCGGAGAGCGCGCTTAAACGGAGCGCTTTGACGTTTTCCCTTAATACCCAACGGCTCTTTTAAGAGCCACCTACCTGTGTCTGTGCCAAAAGAGTTGTTTTTCTACATGCGTTTTATATGCATTTATATATATTATATTTATTATATAAAATTATACATTGTTTTGAGTACACTTAGTACTACTTTTGCATACAACATTCATATATAATATATATATATATATATATATATATGTATATATATATATATATATATATATATATATATATATATATATATGTATATATATGTATATATTATATTCTGTGTATTATATATATTATATTATATGCGTGTGTGTATGTATGTATATATATGTGTATATATATATATATATATATATATATATAATATATATATGTATGTATACATATATATATAATATATATGTATGTATACATACATATATTATATATATGTATGTATACATACACACATGCATATAATATATATAATTTATACATTGTTTTGAGTACACTTAGTACTACTTTTTCATACAACATTCATATATATATATATATGAATGTTGTATGAAAAAGTAGTACTAAGTGTACTCAAAACAATGTATACATTTAACATAACGTACATTTTATCAATATTTCGCGCCTTTTTAATAGCCAGCAATTACTAGAGCTTACTGCAATGGCTAAATACATAGAAACACACAAGCACAAGATTTATGAGCACATTATTGGTGAAATAATAGAGAAAGGCATCTATATATATATTATGTGTGTGTGCGTGAGTACTGAGGGAACTGCTGCATGTAACACTGATGGAGCTTGGATGCCACCGTGTGGTTCAACTGCACCATTGCATGCACTGTTATAAGTTGCAAGAGTTCTGTTATAAGTGTGTGTGTGGTGACATAAATTGAACTCTTCTTACTGAAAAAGGCATTGTTTCACTACACGGCGGCATCCATCAGTGTTACATGTGCAATGTAATATATACACACACATTGATATACTCGGTAATATTGTCATATTCTCTCTAGATATTAATATATACCTAGCTACATATATATATATATATATATATATATATATATATATATATATATATATATATATATATATATATATATATATATATATATATATATATATATATATCGTGAGGTTTACTTAATGTATAGATTATGGACGTATCATAAGACTTACAATATATTTATATACGCATGTTTTCATGTTTTAAGAGCTCTCTCTCTCTCTCTCTCTCTCTCTCTCTCTCTCTGTATATATATCTAAAAAATATATAGAAACGTTTTATATATTGTTCATATATACACATATATATGTGTTTGTGTGTGTGTGTTGTTAAACAGCGCAATTGCATTGATGAGGCTTAGTACCTTTTCATATGGACATGGAACATAAGACTTACTTCACTTTGTATATATAAGTGTATGTTGAGCTGACTACTTCACGTTTTAAGAGTTTGGATGCCACCATGTGGTTAAAGTTCTGTATTGCATTGCTCAAGAATATATCTATATAATTCTTGAGCATATATATTTATTGTTTTTTTCCTTTTTTTATGGAAAGAAAATTAGACATTCATGCAAACACACGCACACATATATATTGAGGCAATGTGTCTTTGCAATGTTTGAGCATATCTTGTGGCTGTGTATGAGACTATGTCCAAAACCACATTGACTCGTAAATATAAAGGAAAAATCAAATGTAGATATCCCATTTAAACTTTTTATTTGGAATTATTTATTGGGTCCAGGAGATGGCAGCAACGTCACATTCCTTAAATTACATCTTCTCTCTAATTGCAGGGCAAATATTATATGTAATACAGATAAACTTTGTGGAAAGGTCCAAATTGGCTTGACTCTGGTTTTTCATCTTACTATTGGTAATAATCAATCTAATCAATCTATATTTTCCTGGGACAATATACAATTACCTTTAATACATGTAAATAAATGAAAATAGTAATACTACTACTTGTAATGATGATGATGATGATGATAATAATAATCATAATAATGTTAATTACTAAATGACTAATAATAAAATTAATAATTATACATAATATCACCAATCATATAATAACAATAAATTATGAGTAATAAACTCTTAATAGTAAATAAAATGACTAATATTACCATTACTAATAGTAATACAAATTACTTATATGAACATTTATAATACTACTACTACTCCTACTCCTACTACTACTACTACTAATAATAATAATAATAATAATAATAATAATAACAATCAGAATGATACTACTAATAATTAATAATAACAAATTATTATTCACTATTTATTAATAAAGCATTATTAATATTTATTATACGTAATCAAATTTACCAACATTAACACTAATATAATTAATGATATTATGGCGTTAATAAAAAAATTAATAATTAAACAAAAAAATAAAATATAATAATAATAAATATTCTTATTCTTATTATAATTTTTTTTATTATTATTATTATGACTTTCTTTGGTATTTGACCATAGGGTGATTTTTTTAGACACGTGTACATGGCACTACTAAGACTTTAGTCTCTCTCTCTCTCTCTCTCTCTCTCTCTACACACACACACACACACTATATATATATATATATATATATATATATATATATATATATATATATATATATATATATATATATATATATATATAATAAAGATATATATTATATGTATATTCTCCGGCCACGGGTGGAGTGTCTGGAGTGCTAGTTTGTTGGCTATCTGGGCTGCTAGCTAGGTGAGTGAAGCTAAATTAGCGATTAGCATGTACCATTAAATTGGCCAAATATACTGCACTAAACTAGCAGGTAGGTGTTCATTCTGTCCCCTGTGTATGTATTTTATATTGTGATTAGTGTATTTAGCCACAGTGTTGTTGAAACTCGCCTACATGAGCGGTTGCTATGGCTTCCGAATAGGTAACTAGGCGCTAGCATAGCTTAGCTTAGCTTAGCGTGCGGGTTTGTTTACGTTTTCGTGGTTCACAAAATGGCGGCCATTCCCTTCTCTAGGTCAGAGGTCAGAGGTCACGAGGTACAGCGAATTTGATGTGTAGTTTATTAATGTAATTGCATTAAATTATCTTTTTACGGGGCAAAGTTTAACTGCAATGTCCATTCCCCCACTCTCTAAAAATCTACCGTTTGTGGATATTTGGTTTTCCTTAAATGGCCGCCATTTTGCGTAATTCTGCTCGCTAAATATTGCTTACACAAGTTAAGAGTTACTAAACGTTGAAGCAATACATGTTTTTTGGCCGTGCTTTTAATTTCTAACTATTTTGGATAGAAGAAAGAAATACATTTTTGGAGCTAAGGTTAAAGGCAAGATTTAAACCGCTACTCTCTGACAAGTGAACCAAGTCTTTAGGACACATTTAAATATTTCATCATTGGTATACTTGACTTGAGTCCTAAGAAATAATTAAATCTTTACTAATTATGTCATTGGCGTTCTGTCCAATTGTTAAGGTGTATTTTAAGGTGTGTTAATATGTGTAATAATAATTATAACATGAATAATGTTAATTTGTTGTGTATATATATATAGTTATATATGAGTTATTTATTTATTTAATGCTATCTCTATGGAAGGTTGAAATAGGTTTAATGTACTGATCTTGTTTTTTGGTGGAGCTTGCAGCCCATCTGCTGGTCGAATGCAGACACTGCAAAGAATTATGAATGAGTGGGTGAGAAAGCAAATCTTTTTACCTGTTTTGAAATGTTTTATTTGTTTACATGAATTTGGATTAGGGGGGCCACATATGGTGGTCTAATACTGTTATTTCACATGGATCAGGAGAAATTTTCACTGAACCAAATATCTTATGTGTAGAGTGAGTGAAAAGGATTGGGGCATAGTGCGAATTATTGACATGAATTCGAATAATAACAAATATTTTATTTGAGTTGTCAATTATTTACAAAGCCCAGCACAATTTTTGAAGTACTTTAGAGGTACACATTAGTAGAAGTTTAATGAACTCTGTAATTGAGTACACTTAGTTTGACGAATACACTTGAAAACTCTTTTCTATTTGATAAAACATACATGAGACACAGTAATCGTGCTTCGTGTGTTCCACAATTTGGATTTCACAAGGCATATTATTGTCCATGAGAAGACAGGCTTTCTCTGAGAAACCTACTTACTCACTACTACTACTACTACTACTACTACTACTACTACTACTACTACTACTAATAATAATAATAATAATAATAATAATGATTATTATTATTATTATTATTATTATTATTATTATTATTATTATTATTATTATTATTATTATTATTATGGTAGTTGTTGTTGTTGTATCTTGCAAGATGTTTTTCCCCCCCTTCCATTTGCAAAAGTTGCCCACTGGTGATCCACTAAGCAGTACATATGTTAAGGCATTTCATTTGTTGTATTATTTCTTTTTTGTTTGGGTACATTTGAAGGGACAAAATGAAACAGAAAACAAATGAAACTAACACAAATAAATATATTATAATGTATATACATAAAATAATATATATATAAAACACATAAGACATAGAAAAAGAAACTAAAAGATATATGTGAAATGATATGAAATTATATGTATGTTCATGTATTTATTATTATATGTGTGTGGATGTGTGTGTGAGAGTGAGCTTGTGTATATCCATAATATGCTATAATTGATGTTTACCTTTTTTCTCTTTTCCAACCACTTCCTTCAACGTGTCCCAGCATTTATTTTGTATGCATGAAAAGATATTAATATTAAGACATTTTAAACATAATAAATGTATTAATAATTTTATGTAATGCTATCTCCATGTAACATTGACATAGGTTTAATGTACTGATCTTGTAAATTGTTGTTTTGTCTTTGTTTGTGTGTGGTTTGACAGACAGTTCTAAGGGAGATGTTTTTTGGTGGAGCTTGGAGTCCATCTGCTGGTCGAAGGAATACACTGCAGAGATTTATGAATGAGTGAGTGAGAATACAAATCTTTTGACCTGTTTTGAAATTTTATTTGTTTACATGAATTTGGATTACGAGGGCCACATATGGTTGTCTAATTGTGTTAGTTCACATGGATCAAGAGAGTTTTTAACTGCAATATTATATGTGTAGCGAAGTGAGCGAAATGGCTCGGGTCTGAGAGGGAATGACGGATTGAAATTCAAATATTAACAACTATTTAATTTGAGTTGTAATGTATTTGCTACTCCCAGCACCATTTATGAAGTACTTTAGAGGTACGCATTAGTAGACGTTTAGTGAACTCCGTAATTGAGTACACTTAGTTTGGCGAATACACTTTAACAAATAGCTTATATTTGATCAAACATGCATGAGACACAGTAATCGTGCTTCGTGTGTGCCACATTTTGGATTTCACACGGCAGATTATTATCCATGAGAAGACAGGCTGTCTCTGAGAAACATACTTACTCACTACTACTACTACTAATACTACTAATAAATATTATTATTATTATGGTTATTTATTCGACTGTTCCAACACTCTGTGATTTAGAGCTTATTGTGTTACATTACGACAGGTTTCTGACCCATAGTTTATTTCAAGAGATGGCCTACAAATGTGTACTTTTCATCACATTCACAATTTGATTAGGGCATTTGTCTTTTATATATTATCATATAAAGATAATAGAATGAGATTCCTTTATTCAGTTGGTTAACACGATCCGCATATATGGCTACAACTTTATAATAAAGAGCAGAGGATCTTGCCCCCTTCCATTTGCAAATGTTGCCCACTGATGATCCACTAAGCCTGAAATATGTTAAAGCAGGATTTTTTGCCGTGTTATTTTTTGTTGTAGGAAATTTGAAGGGACAATACGAAACATAAACCAAAAAAAAAACATAACAAGAATAACTCTAATAAAATGTATATACCTAAAATAATCTATATCTATATATATATATATATATATATATATATATATATATATATATATATATATATATATATATAAACCAGAAAAGAAATAGAAAAATGAACAAGAAAAGATTATACACAGCTCCTATGATAGAACCCAAAACATGATTCATTCCGCCCTAGTATTTTTGATTGACAAAACATACTAAATATATGTATACATTTCTTTAATGCTATCTCCATGTAACATTGAAATAGGTTTAATGTACTGATCTTGTAAATTGTTGTTTTGTCTCTGTTTGTGTGTGGTTTGACAGACAATTCTAGGGGAGGTGTTTTTTGGGTGGAGCTTGGAGTCCATCTGCTGGTCGAAGGAATACACTGCAGAGATTTGTAAATGAGTGAGTGGGAATACAAATCTTTCTACCTGCTTTTGTAATGTTTTATTTGTTTACATGATTTTGGATTATGAG
>NW_026040029.1:0-32551 GCF_023375975.1 Astyanax mexicanus
CGGTAACTGGTTCGGGTCTAACCCTAACGCCTAACCCTAACCCTAACCCTAACCCTAACCCTAACACCCTAACCCTAACCCTACCCCTACCCTAACCTAACCCTAACCCTAACCCAAACCCTAACCCTAACCCTAACCAAACCTAACCCTAACCCTAACCGAACCCTAACCCTAACCCTAACCCTAACCCTAACCCTAACCCTAACCCTAACCCCTAACCCTAACCCTAACCCTAACCCTAACCCTAACCCTAACCCTAACCCTAACCCTAACCCTAACCCTAACCCTAACCCTAACCCTCTAACCCTAACCCTAACCCTAACCCTAACCCTAACCCTAACCCTACCCCTAACCCTAACCCTAACCCTAACCCTAACCCTAACCCTAACCCTAACCCTAACCCTAACCCTAACCCTAACCCTAACCCTAACCCTAACCCTAACCCTAACCCTAACCCTAACCCTAACCCTAACCCTAACCCTAACCCTAACCCTAACCCTAACCCTAACCCTAACCCTAACCCTAACCCTAACCCTAACCCTAACCCTAACCCTAACCCTAACCCTAACCCTAACCCTAACCCTAACCCTAACCCTAACCCTAACCCTAACCCTAACCCTAACCCTAACCCTAACCCTAACCCTAACCCTAACCCTAACCCTAACCCTAACCCTAACCCTAACCCTAACCCTAACCCTAACCCTAACCCTAACCCTAACCCTAACCCTAACCCTAACCCTAACCCTAACCCTAACCCTAACCCTAACCCTAACCCTAACCCTAACCCTAACCCTAACCCTAACCCTAACCCTAACCCTAACCCTAACCCTAACCCTAACCCTAACCCTAACCCTAACCCTAACCCTAACCCTAACCCTAACCCTAACCCTAACCCTAACCCTAACCCTAACCCTAACCCTAACCCTAACCCTAACCCTAACCCTAACCCTAACCCTAACCCTAACCCTAACCCTAACCCTAACCCTAACCCTAACCCTAACCCTAACCCTAACCCTAACCCTAACCCTAACCCTAACCCTAACCCTAACCCTAACCCTAACCCTAACCCTAACCCTAACCCTAACCCTAACCCTAACCCTAACCCTAACCCTAACCCTAACCCTAACCCTAACCCTAACCCTAACCCTAACCCTAACCCTAACCCTAACCCTAACCCTAACCCTAACCCTAACCCTAACCCTAACCCTAACCCTAACCCTAACCCTAACCCTAACCCTAACCCTAACCCTAACCCTAACCCTAACCCTAACCCTAACCCTAACCCTAACCCTAACCCTAACCCTAACCCTAACCCTAACCCTAACCCTAACCCTAACCCTAACCCTAACCCTAACCCTAACCCTAACCCTAACCCTAACCCTAACCCTAACCCTAACCCTAACCCTAACCCTAACCCTAACCCTAACCCTAACCCTAACCCTAACCCTAACCCTAACCCTAACCCTAACCCTAACCCTAACCCTAACCCTAACCCTAACCCTAACCCTAACCCTAACCCTAACCCTAACCCTAACCCTAACCCTAACCCTAACCCTAACCCTAACCCTAACCCTAACCCTAACCCTAACCCTAACCCTAACCCTAACCCTAACCCTAACCCTAACCCTAACCCTAACCCTAACCCTAACCCTAACCCTAACCCTAACCCTAACCCTAACCCTAACCCTAACCCTAACCCTAACCCTAACCCTAACCCTAACCCTAACCCTAACCCTAACCCTAACCCTAACCCTAACCCTAACCCTAACCCTAACCCTAACCCTAACCCTAACCCTAACCCTAACCCTAACCCTAACCCTAACCCTAACCCTAACCCTAACCCTAACCCTAACCCTAACCCTAACCCTAACCCTAACCCTAACCCTAACCCTAACCCTAACCCTAACCCTAACCCTAACCCTAACCCTAACCCTAACCCTAACCCTAACCCTAACCCTAACCCTAACCCTAACCCTAACCCTAACCCTAACCCTAACCCTAACCCTAACCCTAACCCTAACCCTAACCCTAACCCTAACCCTAACCCTAACCCTAACCCTAACCCTAACCCTAACCCTAACCCTAACCCTAACCCTAACCCTAACCCTAACCCTAACCCTAACCCTAACCCTAACCCTAACCCTAACCCTAACCCTAACCCTAACCCTAACCCTAACCCTAACCCTAACCCTAACCCTAACCCTAACCCTAACCCTAACCCTAACCCTAACCCTAACCCTAACCCTAACCCTAACCCTAACCCTAACCCTAACCCTAACCCTAACCCTAACCCTAACCCTAACCCTAACCCTAACCCTAACCCTAACCCTAACCCTAACCCTAACCCTAACCCTAACCCTAACCCTAACCCTAACCCTAACCCTAACCCTAACCCTAACCCTAACCCTAACCCTAACCCTAACCCTAACCCTAACCCTAACCCTAACCCTAACCCTAACCCTAACCCTAACCCTAACCCTAACCCTAACCCTAACCCTAACCCTAACCCTAACCCTAACCCTAACCCTAACCCTAACCCTAACCCTAACCCTAACCCTAACCCTAACCCTAACCCTAACCCTAACCCTAACCCTAACCCTAACCCTAACCCTAACCCTAACCCTAACCCTAACCCTAACCCTAACCCTAACCCTAACCCTAACCCTAACCCTAACCCTAACCCTAACCCTAACCCTAACCCTAACCCTAACCCTAACCCTAACCCTAACCCTAACCCTAACCCTAACCCTAACCCTAACCCTAACCCTAACCCTAACCCTAACCCTAACCCTAACCCTAACCCTAACCCTAACCCTAACCCTAACCCTAACCCTAACCCTAACCCTAACCCTAACCCTAACCCTAACCCTAACCCTAACCCTAACCCTAACCCTAACCCTAACCCTAACCCTAACCCTAACCCTAACCCTAACCCTAACCCTAACCCTAACCCTAACCCTAACCCTAACCCTAACCCTAACCCTAACCCTAACCCTAACCCTAACCCTAACCCTAACCCTAACCCTAACCCTAACCCTAACCCTAACCCTAACCCTAACCCTAACCCTAACCCTAACCCTAACCCTAACCCTAACCCTAACCCTAACCCTAACCCTAACCCTAACCCTAACCCTAACCCTAACCCTAACCCTAACCCTAACCCTAACCCTAACCCTAACCCTAACCCTAACCCTAACCCTAACCCTAACCCTAACCCTAACCCTAACCCTAACCCTAACCCTAACCCTAACCCTAACCCTAACCCTAACCCTAACCCTAACCCTAACCCTAACCCTAACCCTAACCCTAACCCTAACCCTAACCCTAACCCTAACCCTAACCCTAACCCTAACCCTAACCCTAACCCTAACCCTAACCCTAACCCTAACCCTAACCCTAACCCTAACCCTAACCCTAACCCTAACCCTAACCCTAACCCTAACCCTAACCCTAACCCTAACCCTAACCCTAACCCTAACCCTAACCCTAACCCTAACCCTAACCCTAACCCTAACCCTAACCCTAACCCTAACCCTAACCCTAACCCTAACCCTAACCCTAACCCTAACCCTAACCCTAACCCTAACCCTAACCCTAACCCTAACCCTAACCCTAACCCTAACCCTAACCCTAACCCTAACCCTAACCCTAACCCTAACCCTAACCCTAACCCTAACCCTAACCCTAACCCTAACCCTAACCCTAACCCTAACCCTAACCCTAACCCTAACCCTAACCCTAACCCTAACCCTAACCCTAACCCTAACCCTAACCCTAACCCTAACCCTAACCCTAACCCTAACCCTAACCCTAACCCTAACCCTAACCCTAACCCTAACCCTAACCCTAACCCTAACCCTAACCCTAACCCTAACCCTAACCCTAACCCTAACCCTAACCCTAACCCTAACCCTAACCCTAACCCTAACCCTAACCCTAACCCTAACCCTAACCCTAACCCTAACCCTAACCCTAACCCTAACCCTAACCCTAACCCTAACCCTAACCCTAACCCTAACCCTAACCCTAACCCTAACCCTAACCCTAACCCTAACCCTAACCCTAACCCTAACCCTAACCCTAACCCTAACCCTAACCCTAACCCTAACCCTAACCCTAACCCTAACCCTAACCCTAACCCTAACCCTAACCCTAACCCTAACCCTAACCCTAACCCTAACCCTAACCCTAACCCTAACCCTAACCCTAACCCTAACCCTAACCCTAACCCTAACCCTAACCCTAACCCTAACCCTAACCCTAACCCTAACCCTAACCCTAACCCTAACCCTAACCCTAACCCTAACCCTAACCCTAACCCTAACCCTAACCCTAACCCTAACCCTAACCCTAACCCTAACCCTAACCCTAACCCTAACCCTAACCCTAACCCTAACCCTAACCCTAACCCTAACCCTAACCCTAACCCTAACCCTAACCCTAACCCTAACCCTAACCCTAACCCTAACCCTAACCCTAACCCTAACCCTAACCCTAACCCTAACCCTAACCCTAACCCTAACCCTAACCCTAACCCTAACCCTAACCCTAACCCTAACCCTAACCCTAACCCTAACCCTAACCCTAACCCTAACCCTAACCCTAACCCTAACCCTAACCCTAACCCTAACCCTAACCCTAACCCTAACCCTAACCCTAACCCTAACCCTAACCCTAACCCTAACCCTAACCCTAACCCTAACCCTAACCCTAACCCTAACCCTAACCCTAACCCTAACCCTAACCCTAACCCTAACCCTAACCCTAACCCTAACCCTAACCCTAACCCTAACCCTAACCCTAACCCTAACCCTAACCCTAACCCTAACCCTAACCCTAACCCTAACCCTAACCCTAACCCTAACCCTAACCCTAACCCTAACCCTAACCCTAACCCTAACCCTAACCCTAACCCTAACCCTAACCCTAACCCTAACCCTAACCCTAACCCTAACCCTAACCCTAACCCTAACCCTAACCCTAACCCTAACCCTAACCCTAACCCTAACCCTAACCCTAACCCTAACCCTAACCCTAACCCTAACCCTAACCCTAACCCTAACCCTAACCCTAACCCTAACCCTAACCCTAACCCTAACCCTAACCCTAACCCTAACCCTAACCCTAACCCTAACCCTAACCCTAACCCTAACCCTAACCCTAACCCTAACCCTAACCCTAACCCTAACCCTAACCCTAACCCTAACCCTAACCCTAACCCTAACCCTAACCCTAACCCTAACCCTAACCCTAACCCTAACCCTAACCCTAACCCTAACCCTAACCCTAACCCTAACCCTAACCCTAACCCTAACCCTAACCCTAACCCTAACCCTAACCCTAACCCTAACCCTAACCCTAACCCTAACCCTAACCCTAACCCTAACCCTAACCCTAACCCTAACCCTAACCCTAACCCTAACCCTAACCCTAACCCTAACCCTAACCCTAACCCTAACCCTAACCCTAACCCTAACCCTAACCCTAACCCTAACCCTAACCCTAACCCTAACCCTAACCCTAACCCTAACCCTAACCCTAACCCTAACCCTAACCCTAACCCTAACCCTAACCCTAACCCTAACCCTAACCCTAACCCTAACCCTAACCCTAACCCTAACCCTAACCCTAACCCTAACCCTAACCCTAACCCTAACCCTAACCCTAACCCTAACCCTAACCCTAACCCTAACCCTAACCCTAACCCTAACCCTAACCCTAACCCTAACCCTAACCCTAACCCTAACCCTAACCCTAACCCTAACCCTAACCCTAACCCTAACCCTAACCCTAACCCTAACCCTAACCCTAACCCTAACCCTAACCCTAACCCTAACCCTAACCCTAACCCTAACCCTAACCCTAACCCTAACCCTAACCCTAACCCTAACCCTAACCCTAACCCTAACCCTAACCCTAACCCTAACCCTAACCCTAACCCTAACCCTAACCCTAACCCTAACCCTAACCCTAACCCTAACCCTAACCCTAACCCTAACCCTAACCCTAACCCTAACCCTAACCCTAACCCTAACCCTAACCCTAACCCTAACCCTAACCCTAACCCTAACCCTAACCCTAACCCTAACCCTAACCCTAACCCTAACCCTAACCCTAACCCTAACCCTAACCCTAACCCTAACCCTAACCCTAACCCTAACCCTAACCCTAACCCTAACCCTAACCCTAACCCTAACCCTAACCCTAACCCTAACCCTAACCCTAACCCTAACCCTAACCCTAACCCTAACCCTAACCCTAACCCTAACCCTAACCCTAACCCTAACCCTAACCCTAACCCTAACCCTAACCCTAACCCTAACCCTAACCCTAACCCTAACCCTAACCCTAACCCTAACCCTAACCCTAACCCTAACCCTAACCCTAACCCTAACCCTAACCCTAACCCTAACCCTAACCCTAACCCTAACCCTAACCCTAACCCTAACCCTAACCCTAACCCTAACCCTAACCCTAACCCTAACCCTAACCCTAACCCTAACCCTAACCCTAACCCTAACCCTAACCCTAACCCTAACCCTAACCCTAACCCTAACCCTAACCCTAACCCTAACCCTAACCCTAACCCTAACCCTAACCCTAACCCTAACCCTAACCCTAACCCTAACCCTAACCCTAACCCTAACCCTAACCCTAACCCTAACCCTAACCCTAACCCTAACCCTAACCCTAACCCTAACCCTAACCCTAACCCTAACCCTAACCCTAACCCTAACCCTAACCCTAACCCTAACCCTAACCCTAACCCTAACCCTAACCCTAACCCTAACCCTAACCCTAACCCTAACCCTAACCCTAACCCTAACCCTAACCCTAACCCTAACCCTAACCCTAACCCTAACCCTAACCCTAACCCTAACCCTAACCCTAACCCTAACCCTAACCCTAACCCTAACCCTAACCCTAACCCTAACCCTAACCCTAACCCTAACCCTAACCCTAACCCTAACCCTAACCCTAACCCTAACCCTAACCCTAACCCTAACCCTAACCCTAACCCTAACCCTAACCCTAACCCTAACCCTAACCCTAACCCTAACCCTAACCCTAACCCTAACCCTAACCCTAACCCTAACCCTAACCCTAACCCTAACCCTAACCCTAACCCTAACCCTAACCCTAACCCTAACCCTAACCCTAACCCTAACCCTAACCCTAACCCTAACCCTAACCCTAACCCTAACCCTAACCCTAACCCTAACCCTAACCCTAACCCTAACCCTAACCCTAACCCTAACCCTAACCCTAACCCTAACCCTAACCCTAACCCTAACCCTAACCCTAACCCTAACCCTAACCCTAACCCTAACCCTAACCCTAACCCTAACCCTAACCCTAACCCTAACCCTAACCCTAACCCTAACCCTAACCCTAACCCTAACCCTAACCCTAACCCTAACCCTAACCCTAACCCTAACCCTAACCCTAACCCTAACCCTAACCCTAACCCTAACCCTAACCCTAACCCTAACCCTAACCCTAACCCTAACCCTAACCCTAACCCTAACCCTAACCCTAACCCTAACCCTAACCCTAACCCTAACCCTAACCCTAACCCTAACCCTAACCCTAACCCTAACCCTAACCCTAACCCTAACCCTAACCCTAACCCTAACCCTAACCCTAACCCTAACCCTAACCCTAACCCTAACCCTAACCCTAACCCTAACCCTAACCCTAACCCTAACCCTAACCCTAACCCTAACCCTAACCCTAACCCTAACCCTAACCCTAACCCTAACCCTAACCCTAACCCTAACCCTAACCCTAACCCTAACCCTAACCCTAACCCTAACCCTAACCCTAACCCTAACCCTAACCCTAACCCTAACCCTAACCCTAACCCTAACCCTAACCCTAACCCTAACCCTAACCCTAACCCTAACCCTAACCCTAACCCTAACCCTAACCCTAACCCTAACCCTAACCCTAACCCTAACCCTAACCCTAACCCTAACCCTAACCCTAACCCTAACCCTAACCCTAACCCTAACCCTAACCCTAACCCTAACCCTAACCCTAACCCTAACCCTAACCCTAACCCTAACCCTAACCCTAACCCTAACCCTAACCCTAACCCTAACCCTAACCCTAACCCTAACCCTAACCCTAACCCTAACCCTAACCCTAACCCTAACCCTAACCCTAACCCTAACCCTAACCCTAACCCTAACCCTAACCCTAACCCTAACCCTAACCCTAACCCTAACCCTAACCCTAACCCTAACCCTAACCCTAACCCTAACCCTAACCCTAACCCTAACCCTAACCCTAACCCTAACCCTAACCCTAACCCTAACCCTAACCCTAACCCTAACCCTAACCCTAACCCTAACCCTAACCCTAACCCTAACCCTAACCCTAACCCTAACCCTAACCCTAACCCTAACCCTAACCCTAACCCTAACCCTAACCCTAACCCTAACCCTAACCCTAACCCTAACCCTAACCCTAACCCTAACCCTAACCCTAACCCTAACCCTAACCCTAACCCTAACCCTAACCCTAACCCTAACCCTAACCCTAACCCTAACCCTAACCCTAACCCTAACCCTAACCCTAACCCTAACCCTAACCCTAACCCTAACCCTAACCCTAACCCTAACCCTAACCCTAACCCTAACCCTAACCCTAACCCTAACCCTAACCCTAACCCTAACCCTAACCCTAACCCTAACCCTAACCCTAACCCTAACCCTAACCCTAACCCTAACCCTAACCCTAACCCTAACCCTAACCCTAACCCTAACCCTAACCCTAACCCTAACCCTAACCCTAACCCTAACCCTAACCCTAACCCTAACCCTAACCCTAACCCTAACCCTAACCCTAACCCTAACCCTAACCCTAACCCTAACCCTAACCCTAACCCTAACCCTAACCCTAACCCTAACCCTAACCCTAACCCTAACCCTAACCCTAACCCTAACCCTAACCCTAACCCTAACCCTAACCCTAACCCTAACCCTAACCCTAACCCTAACCCTAACCCTAACCCTAACCCTAACCCTAACCCTAACCCTAACCCTAACCCTAACCCTAACCCTAACCCTAACCCTAACCCTAACCCTAACCCTAACCCTAACCCTAACCCTAACCCTAACCCTAACCCTAACCCTAACCCTAACCCTAACCCTAACCCTAACCCTAACCCTAACCCTAACCCTAACCCTAACCCTAACCCTAACCCTAACCCTAACCCTAACCCTAACCCTAACCCTAACCCTAACCCTAACCCTAACCCTAACCCTAACCCTAACCCTAACCCTAACCCTAACCCTAACCCTAACCCTAACCCTAACCCTAACCCTAACCCTAACCCTAACCCTAACCCTAACCCTAACCCTAACCCTAACCCTAACCCTAACCCTAACCCTAACCCTAACCCTAACCCTAACCCTAACCCTAACCCTAACCCTAACCCTAACCCTAACCCTAACCCTAACCCTAACCCTAACCCTAACCCTAACCCTAACCCTAACCCTAACCCTAACCCTAACCCTAACCCTAACCCTAACCCTAACCCTAACCCTAACCCTAACCCTAACCCTAACCCTAACCCTAACCCTAACCCTAACCCTAACCCTAACCCTAACCCTAACCCTAACCCTAACCCTAACCCTAACCCTAACCCTAACCCTAACCCTAACCCTAACCCTAACCCTAACCCTAACCCTAACCCTAACCCTAACCCTAACCCTAACCCTAACCCTAACCCTAACCCTAACCCTAACCCTAACCCTAACCCTAACCCTAACCCTAACCCTAACCCTAACCCTAACCCTAACCCTAACCCTAACCCTAACCCTAACCCTAACCCTAACCCTAACCCTAACCCTAACCCTAACCCTAACCCTAACCCTAACCCTAACCCTAACCCTAACCCTAACCCTAACCCTAACCCTAACCCTAACCCTAACCCTAACCCTAACCCTAACCCTAACCCTAACCCTAACCCTAACCCTAACCCTAACCCTAACCCTAACCCTAACCCTAACCCTAACCCTAACCCTAACCCTAACCCTAACCCTAACCCTAACCCTAACCCTAACCCTAACCCTAACCCTAACCCTAACCCTAACCCTAACCCTAACCCTAACCCTAACCCTAACCCTAACCCTAACCCTAACCCTAACCCTAACCCTAACCCTAACCCTAACCCTAACCCTAACCCTAACCCTAACCCTAACCCTAACCCTAACCCTAACCCTAACCCTAACCCTAACCCTAACCCTAACCCTAACCCTAACCCTAACCCTAACCCTAACCCTAACCCTAACCCTAACCCTAACCCTAACCCTAACCCTAACCCTAACCCTAACCCTAACCCTAACCCTAACCCTAACCCTAACCCTAACCCTAACCCTAACCCTAACCCTAACCCTAACCCTAACCCTAACCCTAACCCTAACCCTAACCCTAACCCTAACCCTAACCCTAACCCTAACCCTAACCCTAACCCTAACCCTAACCCTAACCCTAACCCTAACCCTAACCCTAACCCTAACCCTAACCCTAACCCTAACCCTAACCCTAACCCTAACCCTAACCCTAACCCTAACCCTAACCCTAACCCTAACCCTAACCCTAACCCTAACCCTAACCCTAACCCTAACCCTAACCCTAACCCTAACCCTAACCCTAACCCTAACCCTAACCCTAACCCTAACCCTAACCCTAACCCTAACCCTAACCCTAACCCTAACCCTAACCCTAACCCTAACCCTAACCCTAACCCTAACCCTAACCCTAACCCTAACCCTAACCCTAACCCTAACCCTAACCCTAACCCTAACCCTAACCCTAACCCTAACCCTAACCCTAACCCTAACCCTAACCCTAACCCTAACCCTAACCCTAACCCTAACCCTAACCCTAACCCTAACCCTAACCCTAACCCTAACCCTAACCCTAACCCTAACCCTAACCCTAACCCTAACCCTAACCCTAACCCTAACCCTAACCCTAACCCTAACCCTAACCCTAACCCTAACCCTAACCCTAACCCTAACCCTAACCCTAACCCTAACCCTAACCCTAACCCTAACCCTAACCCTAACCCTAACCCTAACCCTAACCCTAACCCTAACCCTAACCCTAACCCTAACCCTAACCCTAACCCTAACCCTAACCCTAACCCTAACCCTAACCCTAACCCTAACCCTAACCCTAACCCTAACCCTAACCCTAACCCTAACCCTAACCCTAACCCTAACCCTAACCCTAACCCTAACCCTAACCCTAACCCTAACCCTAACCCTAACCCTAACCCTAACCCTAACCCTAACCCTAACCCTAACCCTAACCCTAACCCTAACCCTAACCCTAACCCTAACCCTAACCCTAACCCTAACCCTAACCCTAACCCTAACCCTAACCCTAACCCTAACCCTAACCCTAACCCTAACCCTAACCCTAACCCTAACCCTAACCCTAACCCTAACCCTAACCCTAACCCTAACCCTAACCCTAACCCTAACCCTAACCCTAACCCTAACCCTAACCCTAACCCTAACCCTAACCCTAACCCTAACCCTAACCCTAACCCTAACCCTAACCCTAACCCTAACCCTAACCCTAACCCTAACCCTAACCCTAACCCTAACCCTAACCCTAACCCTAACCCTAACCCTAACCCTAACCCTAACCCTAACCCTAACCCTAACCCTAACCCTAACCCTAACCCTAACCCTAACCCTAACCCTAACCCTAACCCTAACCCTAACCCTAACCCTAACCCTAACCCTAACCCTAACCCTAACCCTAACCCTAACCCTAACCCTAACCCTAACCCTAACCCTAACCCTAACCCTAACCCTAACCCTAACCCTAACCCTAACCCTAACCCTAACCCTAACCCTAACCCTAACCCTAACCCTAACCCTAACCCTAACCCTAACCCTAACCCTAACCCTAACCCTAACCCTAACCCTAACCCTAACCCTAACCCTAACCCTAACCCTAACCCTAACCCTAACCCTAACCCTAACCCTAACCCTAACCCTAACCCTAACCCTAACCCTAACCCTAACCCTAACCCTAACCCTAACCCTAACCCTAACCCTAACCCTAACCCTAACCCTAACCCTAACCCTAACCCTAACCCTAACCCTAACCCTAACCCTAACCCTAACCCTAACCCTAACCCTAACCCTAACCCTAACCCTAACCCTAACCCTAACCCTAACCCTAACCCTAACCCTAACCCTAACCCTAACCCTAACCCTAACCCTAACCCTAACCCTAACCCTAACCCTAACCCTAACCCTAACCCTAACCCTAACCCTAACCCTAACCCTAACCCTAACCCTAACCCTAACCCTAACCCTAACCCTAACCCTAACCCTAACCCTAACCCTAACCCTAACCCTAACCCTAACCCTAACCCTAACCCTAACCCTAACCCTAACCCTAACCCTAACCCTAACCCTAACCCTAACCCTAACCCTAACCCTAACCCTAACCCTAACCCTAACCCTAACCCTAACCCTAACCCTAACCCTAACCCTAACCCTAACCCTAACCCTAACCCTAACCCTAACCCTAACCCTAACCCTAACCCTAACCCTAACCCTAACCCTAACCCTAACCCTAACCCTAACCCTAACCCTAACCCTAACCCTAACCCTAACCCTAACCCTAACCCTAACCCTAACCCTAACCCTAACCCTAACCCTAACCCTAACCCTAACCCTAACCCTAACCCTAACCCTAACCCTAACCCTAACCCTAACCCTAACCCTAACCCTAACCCTAACCCTAACCCTAACCCTAACCCTAACCCTAACCCTAACCCTAACCCTAACCCTAACCCTAACCCTAACCCTAACCCTAACCCTAACCCTAACCCTAACCCTAACCCTAACCCTAACCCTAACCCTAACCCTAACCCTAACCCTAACCCTAACCCTAACCCTAACCCTAACCCTAACCCTAACCCTAACCCTAACCCTAACCCTAACCCTAACCCTAACCCTAACCCTAACCCTAACCCTAACCCTAACCCTAACCCTAACCCTAACCCTAACCCTAACCCTAACCCTAACCCTAACCCTAACCCTAACCCTAACCCTAACCCTAACCCTAACCCTAACCCTAACCCTAACCCTAACCCTAACCCTAACCCTAACCCTAACCCTAACCCTAACCCTAACCCTAACCCTAACCCTAACCCTAACCCTAACCCTAACCCTAACCCTAACCCTAACCCTAACCCTAACCCTAACCCTAACCCTAACCCTAACCCTAACCCTAACCCTAACCCTAACCCTAACCCTAACCCTAACCCTAACCCTAACCCTAACCCTAACCCTAACCCTAACCCTAACCCTAACCCTAACCCTAACCCTAACCCTAACCCTAACCCTAACCCTAACCCTAACCCTAACCCTAACCCTAACCCTAACCCTAACCCTAACCCTAACCCTAACCCTAACCCTAACCCTAACCCTAACCCTAACCCTAACCCTAACCCTAACCCTAACCCTAACCCTAACCCTAACCCTAACCCTAACCCTAACCCTAACCCTAACCCTAACCCTAACCCTAACCCTAACCCTAACCCTAACCCTAACCCTAACCCTAACCCTAACCCTAACCCTAACCCTAACCCTAACCCTAACCCTAACCCTAACCCTAACCCTAACCCTAACCCTAACCCTAACCCTAACCCTAACCCTAACCCTAACCCTAACCCTAACCCTAACCCTAACCCTAACCCTAACCCTAACCCTAACCCTAACCCTAACCCTAACCCTAACCCTAACCCTAACCCTAACCCTAACCCTAACCCTAACCCTAACCCTAACCCTAACCCTAACCCTAACCCTAACCCTAACCCTAACCCTAACCCTAACCCTAACCCTAACCCTAACCCTAACCCTAACCCTAACCCTAACCCTAACCCTAACCCTAACCCTAACCCTAACCTAACCCTAACCCTAACTAACCCTAACCCTAACCCTAACCCTAACCCTAACCCTAACCCTAACCCTAACCCTAACCCTAACCCTAACCCTAACCCTAACCTAACCCTAACCTAACTAACCCTAACCCTAACCCTAACCCTAACCCTAACCCTAACCCTAACCCTAACCCTAACCCTAACCCTAACCCTAACCCTAACCCTAACCCTAACCTAACCTAACCCTAACCCTAACCCTAACCCTAACCCTAACCCTAACCCTAACCCTAACCCTAACCCTAACCTAACCCTAACCCTAACCCTAACCCTAACCCTAACCCTAACCCTAACCCTAACCCTAACCCTAACCCTAACCCTAACCCTAACCCTAACCCTAACCCATTCGCTCCCTAGTTAAACATTAACTTTAGGGAGAGGGAATGGGTGAGCTAGAAAGGCCAAGACGGTCTAGAGGGTGCCCTGCTCAGTCTAGTGGCGCACTCCTCACTATGCTCCCTGTGACCTCACAATTAAAATAAACAAATTTAGAGACCTAGCACTCTGACGAAGTAGGATTAAGCTAGAAAAGACAGATCAGTTCAGATTTTACCTGCTCATTGACCTCAAGCCCAGTAGCAATGCCTAACAGGCGCCGGCCCGTGCACTACCCTTGGTCTTCCTACTCAAACCATGCAGCCTGATGGGCTGTACTGGGGGAAGTCATTGTATATAACAAAAACCTAACCCTTGCCAGAGCCTTCGGACCAGGCATGCTACATGAGTCTCACTGGTCTAATGAGCCAAACCAAATTCTCTTGGAACTTTAAGTAAAATTATTATTATTATTATTATTTTGTATATTGCCTAAACATAACCTAACCCTAAACCCAACCCTAAAACATAGTCTAAATCTAAACCTAACCCTAAACATAACCTAACTCTAAACCTAACCCTAAACATACCCTAAACCTAACCCTAAACATAACCGAAACCTAACCCTAAACATAACCTGACCCCAAACCCAACCCTAAACATGGCCTTAATCTAAACCTAACCCTAAACATAACCTGAATCTAACCCTAGCCCTAAAACATAACCTAAACCTAAAACCTAACCCTAAACATAACCTAAATCTACACCTAGCCCTAAACATAACCTAAACCTAAAACCTAACCCTAAACATAACCTAAATCTAAACCTAGCCCTAAACATAACCTAAACCTAAAACCTAACCCTAAACATAACCTAAATCTAAACCTAGCCCTAAAACATAACCTAAACCTAAAACCTAACCCTAAACATAACCTAAATCTAAACCTAGCCCTAAACATAACCTAAACCTAAAACCTAACCCTAAACATAACCTAAATCTAAACCTAGCCCTAAACATAACCTAAACCTAAAACCTAACCCTAAACATAACCTAAATCTAAACCTAGCCCTAAACATAACCTAAACCTAAAACCTAACCCTAAACCTAACCCTAAACATAACCTAAATCTAAACCTAGCCCTAAACATAACCTAAATCTTAACCTAACCCTAAACATAACTAAAAATCGAAGGAAATCTCTCCTCAAAACCTTAAAAAAAACACAGATCCCGAATGTGTCATCAAACCGAACTCTGTATTACCAAAGGGTCATTAAACTAAAAACAAAGACTAAAAATCGAAGGAAATCTCTCCTCAAAACCTTAAAAAAACACAGATCCCGAATGTGTCATCAAACCGAACTCTGTATTACCAAAGGGTCATTAAATTAAAAACAAAGACTAAAAATCGAAGGAAATCTCTCCTCAAAACCTTAAAAAAACACAGATCCCGAATGTGTCATCAAACCGAACTCTGTATTACCAAAGGGTCATTAAATTAAAAACAAAGACTAAAAATCGAAGGAAATCTCTCCTCAAAACCTTAAAAAAAACACAGATCCCGAATGTGTCATCAAACCGAACTCTGTATTACCAAAGGGTCATTAAACTAAAAACAAAGACTAAAACTCGAAGGAAATCTCTCCTCAAAACCTTAAAAAAAACACAGATCCCGAATGTGTCATCAAACCGAACTCTGTATTACCAAAGGGTCATTAAACTAAAAACAAAGACTAAAAATCGAAGGAAATCTCTCCTCAAAACCTTAAAAAAAACACAGATCCCGAATGTGTCATCAAACCGAACTCTGTATTACCAAAGGGTCATTAAATTAAAAACAAAGGAAATCTCTCCTCACAACCTAAAAACAAATACGTACCAAAGGGTCATCAAACCAAAAATTAAGGAAATCTCTCCTCAAAACCTTAAAAACACAGAGTACGAATGTGTCATCAAACCAAACTCTCTATTAACAAAGGGTCATTAAGGATATTTCTCCATAAAACCTGAAAAGAATTAAAAAATACTTATCTGGGGAATCACAGCCTTAATCCAAACCTAAAATCTAAAAAGAGGAATAAATATTCCCTTTAAAAATCCACTCCCCCTTGGGAATTGACTTAACTGAACATTTAAAATTAAACAAGGGGCGGAGCCTGTTCCTGGAAGCCTATATAAGCAGCAGGACAGGGGAAACCATTTTAGAGCTGGAACTGAGGCAAGTCTGTGCCTGATGAAGGATCATTCTCTTCCGAAAGGTATTTTTAATATCAATTTTTATTTTAGAAATACTTTTTAATACATACAATTTAATATTGCTTAATTAAACCTTTTAATTGTTTAATAAATGTCTTTTTACTTCATAATAATTAGAATATGATACGATATTAAAACATCAATTAAAGATACATTCACCTTACTATGACCTTAGGGCTCTTACTTTAATTGAAGGATAGGACACAAGCCTAGGAATGATCAACCTAAGGCGGGCCACCTCAGAAGAGGGTGTATAGTGTTTAAAAGGCCGAAACACCCTATGACTCTGAGGCACACTACTGATGATGTGTCCTTAAATTACTTAAATAACAGATCCCATTTGGACTTCCTGTTCTAATAATACTAATCATGTAAATTATTTCAAGTAGTAATAATAAAAAAATAAAAAAAATTATTATAAAATACCAAAACTATTTTAAACAAAACCTTAGGGACCTAATACTCAATTAAAATGTCTTCACACCCATTCGCTCCCTAGTTAAACATTAACTTTAGGGAGAGGGAATGGGTGAGCTGGAAAGGCCAAGACGGTCTAGAGGGTGCCCTGCTCAGTCTAGTGGCGCACTCCTCACTATGCTCCCTGTGACCTCACAATTAAAATAAACAAATTTAGAGATTTAATACTCATGTAAATATGTCTTCACACCCATTCGCTCCCTAGTTAAACATTAACTTTAGGGAGAGGGAATGGGTGAGCTAGAAAGGCCAAGACGGTCTAGAGGGTGCCCTGCTCAGTCTAGTGGCGCACTCCTCACTATGCTCCCTGTGACCTCACAATTAAAATAAACAAATTTAGAGACCTAGCACTCGGACGAAGTAGGATTAAGCTAGAAAAGACAGATCAGTTCAGATTTTACCTGCTCATTGACCTCAAGCCCAGTAGCAATGCCTAACAGGCGCCGGCCCGTGCACTACCCTTGGTCTTCCTACTCAAACCATGCAGCCTGATGGGCTGTACTGGGGGAAGTCATTGTATATAACAAAAACCTAACCCTAACCCTAACCCTAACCCTCTTCACACCCATTCGCTCCCTAGTTAAACATTAACTTTAGGGAGAGGGAATGGGTGAGCTAGAAAGGCCAAGACGGTCTAGAGGGTGCCCTGCTCAGTCTAGTGGCGCACTCCTCACTATGCTCCCTGTGACCTCACAATTAAAATAAACAAATTTAGAGACCTAGCACTCTGACGAAGTAGGATTAAGCTAGAAAAGACAGATCAGTTCAGATTTTACCTGCTCATTGACCTCAAGCCCAGTAGCAATGCCTAACAGGCGCCGGCCCGTGCACTACCCTTGGTCTTCCTACTCAAACCATGCAGCCTGATGGGCTGTACTGGGGGAAGTCATTGTATATAACAAAAACCTAACCCTTGCCAGAGCCTTCGGACCAGGCATGCTACATGAGTCTCACTGGTCTAATGAGCCAAACCAAATTCTCTTGGAACTTTAAGTAAAATTATTATTATTATTATTATTTTGTATATTGCCTAAACATAACCTAACCCTAAACCCAACCCTAAAACATAGTCTAAATCTAAACCTAACCCTAAACATAACCTAACTCTAAACCTAACCCTAAACATACCCTAAACCTAACCCTAAACATAACCGAAACCTAACCCTAAACATAACCTGACCCCAAACCCAACCCTAAACATGGCCTTAATCTAAACCTAACCCTAAACATAACCTGAATCTAACCCTAGCCCTAAAACATAACCTAAACCTAAAACCTAACCCTAAACATAACCTAAATCTACACCTAGCCCTAAACATAACCTAAACCTAAAACCTAACCCTAAACATAACCTAAATCTAAACCTAGCCCTAAACATAACCTAAACCTAAAACCTAACCCTAAACATAACCTAAATCTAAACCTAGCCCTAAAACATAACCTAAACCTAAAACCTAACCCTAAACATAACCTAAATCTAAACCTAGCCCTAAACATAACCTAAACCTAAAACCTAACCCTAAACATAACCTAAATCTAAACCTAGCCCTAAACATAACCTAAACCTAAAACCTAACCCTAAACATAACCTAAATCTAAACCTAGCCCTAAACATAACCTAAACCTAAAACCTAACCCTAAACCTAACCCTAAACATAACCTAAATCTAAACCTAGCCCTAAACATAACCTAAATCTTAACCTAACCCTAAACATAACTAAAAATCGAAGGAAATCTCTCCTCAAAACCTTAAAAAAAACACAGATCCCGAATGTGTCATCAAACCGAACTCTGTATTACCAAAGGGTCATTAAACTAAAAACAAAGACTAAAAATCGAAGGAAATCTCTCCTCAAAACCTTAAAAAAACACAGATCCCGAATGTGTCATCAAACCGAACTCTGTATTACCAAAGGGTCATTAAATTAAAAACAAAGACTAAAAATCGAAGGAAATCTCTCCTCAAAACCTTAAAAAAACACAGATCCCGAATGTGTCATCAAACCGAACTCTGTATTACCAAAGGGTCATTAAATTAAAAACAAAGACTAAAAATCGAAGGAAATCTCTCCTCAAAACCTTAAAAAAAACACAGATCCCGAATGTGTCATCAAACCGAACTCTGTATTACCAAAGGGTCATTAAACTAAAAACAAAGACTAAAACTCGAAGGAAATCTCTCCTCAAAACCTTAAAAAAAACACAGATCCCGAATGTGTCATCAAACCGAACTCTGTATTACCAAAGGGTCATTAAACTAAAAACAAAGACTAAAAATCGAAGGAAATCTCTCCTCAAAACCTTAAAAAAAACACAGATCCCGAATGTGTCATCAAACCGAACTCTGTATTACCAAAGGGTCATTAAATTAAAAACAAAGGAAATCTCTCCTCACAACCTAAAAACAAATACGTACCAAAGGGTCATCAAACCAAAAATTAAGGAAATCTCTCCTCAAAACCTTAAAAACACAGAGTACGAATGTGTCATCAAACCAAACTCTCTATTAACAAAGGGTCATTAAGGATATTTCTCCATAAAACCTGAAAAGAATTAAAAAATACTTATCTGGGGAATCACAGCCTTAATCCAAACCTAAAATCTAAAAAGAGGAATAAATATTCCCTTTAAAAATCCACTCCCCCTTGGGAATTGACTTAACTGAACATTTAAAATTAAACAAGGGGCGGAGCCTGTTCCTGGAAGCCTATATAAGCAGCAGGACAGGGGAAACCATTTTAGAGCTGGAACTGAGGCAAGTCTGTGCCTGATGAAGGATCATTCTCTTCCGAAAGGTATTTTTAATATCAATTTTTATTTTAGAAATACTTTTTAATACATACAATTTAATATTGCTTAATTAAACCTTTTAATTGTTTAATAAATGTCTTTTTACTTCATAATAATTAGAATATGATACGATATTAAAACATCAATTAAAGATACATTCACCTTACTATGACCTTAGGGCTCTTACTTTAATTGAAGGATAGGACACAAGCCTAGGAATGATCAACCTAAGGCGGGCCACCTCAGAAGAGGGTGTATAGTGTTTAAAAGGCCGAAACACCCTATGACTCTGAGGCACACTACTGATGATGTGTCCTTAAATTACTTAAATAACAGATCCCATTTGGACTTCCTGTTCTAATAATACTAATCATGTAAATTATTTCAAGTAGTAATAATAAAAAAATAAAAAAAATTATTATAAAATACCAAAACTATTTTAAACAAAACCTTAGGGACCTAATACTCAATTAAAATGTCTTCACACCCATTCGCTCCCTAGTTAAACATTAACTTTAGGGAGAGGGAATGGGTGAGCTGGAAAGGCCAAGACGGTCTAGAGGGTGCCCTGCTCAGTCTAGTGGCGCACTCCTCACTATGCTCCCTGTGACCTCACAATTAAAATAAACAAATTTAGAGATTTAATACTCATGTAAATATGTCTTCACACCCATTCGCTCCCTAGTTAAACATTAACTTTAGGGAGAGGGAATGGGTGAGCTAGAAAGGCCAAGACGGTCTAGAGGGTGCCCTGCTCAGTCTAGTGGCGCACTCCTCACTATGCTCCCTGTGACCTCACATTTAAAATAAACAACTTTAGAGACTTAATACTCATGTAAATATGTCTTCACACCCATTCGCTCCCTAGTTAAACATTAACTTTAGGGAGAGGGAATGGGTGAGCTAGAAAGGCCAAGACGGTCTAGAGGGTGCCCTGCTCAGTCTAGTGGCGCACTCCTCACTATGCTCCCTGTGACCTCACAATTAAAATAAACAAATTTAGAGACCTAGCACTCGGACGAAGTAGGATTAAGCTAGAAAAGACAGATCAGTTCAGATTTTACCTGCTCATTGACCTCAAGCCCAGTAGCAATGCCTAACAGGCGCCGGCCCGTGCACTACCCTTGGTCTTCCTACTCAAACCATGCAGCCTGATGGGCTGTACTGGGGGAAGTCATTGTATATAACAAAAACCTAACCCTAACCCTAACCCTAACCCTCTTCACACCCATTCGCTCCCTAGTTAAACATTAACTTTAGGGAGAGGGAATGGGTGAGCTAGAAAGGCCAAGACGGTCTAGAGGGTGCCCTGCTCAGTCTAGTGGCGCACTCCTCACTATGCTCCCTGTGACCTCACAATTAAAATAAACAAATTTAGAGACCTAGCACTCTGACGAAGTAGGATTAAGCTAGAAAAGACAGATCAGTTCAGATTTTACCTGCTCATTGACCTCAAGCCCAGTAGCAATGCCTAACAGGCGCCGGCCCGTGCACTACCCTTGGTCTTCCTACTCAAACCATGCAGCCTGATGGGCTGTACTGGGGGAAGTCATTGTATATAACAAAAACCTAACCCTTGCCAGAGCCTTCGGACCAGGCATGCTACATGAGTCTCACTGGTCTAATGAGCCAAACCAAATTCTCTTGGAACTTTAAGTAAAATTATTATTATTATTATTATTTTGTATATTGCCTAAACATAACCTAACCCTAAACCCAACCCTAAAACATAGTCTAAATCTAAACCTAACCCTAAACATAACCTAACTCTAAACCTAACCCTAAACATACCCTAAACCTAACCCTAAACATAACCGAAACCTAACCCTAAACATAACCTGACCCCAAACCCAACCCTAAACATGGCCTTAATCTAAACCTAACCCTAAACATAACCTGAATCTAACCCTAGCCCTAAAACATAACCTAAACCTAAAACCTAACCCTAAACATAACCTAAATCTACACCTAGCCCTAAACATAACCTAAACCTAAAACCTAACCCTAAACATAACCTAAATCTAAACCTAGCCCTAAACATAACCTAAACCTAAAACCTAACCCTAAACATAACCTAAATCTAAACCTAGCCCTAAAACATAACCTAAACCTAAAACCTAACCCTAAACATAACCTAAATCTAAACCTAGCCCTAAACATAACCTAAACCTAAAACCTAACCCTAAACATAACCTAAATCTAAACCTAG
Organism: Astyanax mexicanus; assembly: GCF_023375975.1. Taxonomy (NCBI): domain Eukaryota; kingdom Metazoa; phylum Chordata; class Actinopteri; order Characiformes; family Acestrorhamphidae; genus Astyanax; species Astyanax mexicanus. The sequence continues at coordinate 22,028 of NW_026040029.1, forward strand.
CCCTAAACATAACCTAAACCTAAAACCTAACCCTAAACATAACCTAAATCTAAACCTAGCCCTAAACATAACCTAAACCTAAAACCTAACCCTAAACCTAACCCTAAACATAACCTAAATCTAAACCTAGCCCTAAACATAACCTAAATCTTAACCTAACCCTAAACATAACTAAAAATCGAAGGAAATCTCTCCTCAAAACCTTAAAAAAAACACAGATCCCGAATGTGTCATCAAACCGAACTCTGTATTACCAAAGGGTCATTAAACTAAAAACAAAGACTAAAAATCGAAGGAAATCTCTCCTCAAAACCTTAAAAAAACACAGATCCCGAATGTGTCATCAAACCGAACTCTGTATTACCAAAGGGTCATTAAATTAAAAACAAAGACTAAAAATCGAAGGAAATCTCTCCTCAAAACCTTAAAAAAACACAGATCCCGAATGTGTCATCAAACCGAACTCTGTATTACCAAAGGGTCATTAAATTAAAAACAAAGACTAAAAATCGAAGGAAATCTCTCCTCAAAACCTTAAAAAAAACACAGATCCCGAATGTGTCATCAAACCGAACTCTGTATTACCAAAGGGTCATTAAACTAAAAACAAAGACTAAAACTCGAAGGAAATCTCTCCTCAAAACCTTAAAAAAAACACAGATCCCGAATGTGTCATCAAACCGAACTCTGTATTACCAAAGGGTCATTAAACTAAAAACAAAGACTAAAAATCGAAGGAAATCTCTCCTCAAAACCTTAAAAAAAACACAGATCCCGAATGTGTCATCAAACCGAACTCTGTATTACCAAAGGGTCATTAAATTAAAAACAAAGGAAATCTCTCCTCACAACCTAAAAACAAATACGTACCAAAGGGTCATCAAACCAAAAATTAAGGAAATCTCTCCTCAAAACCTTAAAAACACAGAGTACGAATGTGTCATCAAACCAAACTCTCTATTAACAAAGGGTCATTAAGGATATTTCTCCATAAAACCTGAAAAGAATTAAAAAATACTTATCTGGGGAATCACAGCCTTAATCCAAACCTAAAATCTAAAAAGAGGAATAAATATTCCCTTTAAAAATCCACTCCCCCTTGGGAATTGACTTAACTGAACATTTAAAATTAAACAAGGGGCGGAGCCTGTTCCTGGAAGCCTATATAAGCAGCAGGACAGGGGAAACCATTTTAGAGCTGGAACTGAGGCAAGTCTGTGCCTGATGAAGGATCATTCTCTTCCGAAAGGTATTTTTAATATCAATTTTTATTTTAGAAATACTTTTTAATACATACAATTTAATATTGCTTAATTAAACCTTTTAATTGTTTAATAAATGTCTTTTTACTTCATAATAATTAGAATATGATACGATATTAAAACATCAATTAAAGATACATTCACCTTACTATGACCTTAGGGCTCTTACTTTAATTGAAGGATAGGACACAAGCCTAGGAATGATCAACCTAAGGCGGGCCACCTCAGAAGAGGGTGTATAGTGTTTAAAAGGCCGAAACACCCTATGACTCTGAGGCACACTACTGATGATGTGTCCTTAAATTACTTAAATAACAGATCCCATTTGGACTTCCTGTTCTAATAATACTAATCATGTAAATTATTTCAAGTAGTAATAATAAAAAAATAAAAAAAATTATTATAAAATACCAAAACTATTTTAAACAAAACCTTAGGGACCTAATACTCAATTAAAATGTCTTCACACCCATTCGCTCCCTAGTTAAACATTAACTTTAGGGAGAGGGAATGGGTGAGCTGGAAAGGCCAAGACGGTCTAGAGGGTGCCCTGCTCAGTCTAGTGGCGCACTCCTCACTATGCTCCCTGTGACCTCACAATTAAAATAAACAAATTTAGAGATTTAATACTCATGTAAATATGTCTTCACACCCATTCGCTCCCTAGTTAAACATTAACTTTAGGGAGAGGGAATGGGTGAGCTAGAAAGGCCAAGACGGTCTAGAGGGTGCCCTGCTCAGTCTAGTGGCGCACTCCTCACTATGCTCCCTGTGACCTCACATTTAAAATAAACAACTTTAGAGACTTAATACTCATGTAAATATGTCTTCACACCCATTCGCTCCCTAGTTAAACATTAACTTTAGGGAGAGGGAATGGGTGAGCTAGAAAGGCCAAGACGGTCTAGAGGGTGCCCTGCTCAGTCTAGTGGCGCACTCCTCACTATGCTCCCTGTGACCTCACAATTAAAATAAACAAATTTAGAGACCTAGCACTCGGACGAAGTAGGATTAAGCTAGAAAAGACAGATCAGTTCAGATTTTACCTGCTCATTGACCTCAAGCCCAGTAGCAATGCCTAACAGGCGCCGGCCCGTGCACTACCCTTGGTCTTCCTACTCAAACCATGCAGCCTGATGGGCTGTACTGGGGGAAGTCATTGTATATAACAAAAACCTAACCCTAACCCTAACCCTAACCCTCTTCACACCCATTCGCTCCCTAGTTAAACATTAACTTTAGGGAGAGGGAATGGGTGAGCTAGAAAGGCCAAGACGGTCTAGAGGGTGCCCTGCTCAGTCTAGTGGCGCACTCCTCACTATGCTCCCTGTGACCTCACAATTAAAATAAACAAATTTAGAGACCTAGCACTCTGACGAAGTAGGATTAAGCTAGAAAAGACAGATCAGTTCAGATTTTACCTGCTCATTGACCTCAAGCCCAGTAGCAATGCCTAACAGGCGCCGGCCCGTGCACTACCCTTGGTCTTCCTACTCAAACCATGCAGCCTGATGGGCTGTACTGGGGGAAGTCATTGTATATAACAAAAACCTAACCCTTGCCAGAGCCTTCGGACCAGGCATGCTACATGAGTCTCACTGGTCTAATGAGCCAAACCAAATTCTCTTGGAACTTTAAGTAAAATTATTATTATTATTATTATTTTGTATATTGCCTAAACATAACCTAACCCTAAACCCAACCCTAAAACATAGTCTAAATCTAAACCTAACCCTAAACATAACCTAACTCTAAACCTAACCCTAAACATACCCTAAACCTAACCCTAAACATAACCGAAACCTAACCCTAAACATAACCTGACCCCAAACCCAACCCTAAACATGGCCTTAATCTAAACCTAACCCTAAACATAACCTGAATCTAACCCTAGCCCTAAAACATAACCTAAACCTAAAACCTAACCCTAAACATAACCTAAATCTACACCTAGCCCTAAACATAACCTAAACCTAAAACCTAACCCTAAACATAACCTAAATCTAAACCTAGCCCTAAACATAACCTAAACCTAAAACCTAACCCTAAACATAACCTAAATCTAAACCTAGCCCTAAAACATAACCTAAACCTAAAACCTAACCCTAAACATAACCTAAATCTAAACCTAGCCCTAAACATAACCTAAACCTAAAACCTAACCCTAAACATAACCTAAATCTAAACCTAGCCCTAAACATAACCTAAACCTAAAACCTAACCCTAAACATAACCTAAATCTAAACCTAGCCCTAAACATAACCTAAACCTAAAACCTAACCCTAAACCTAACCCTAAACATAACCTAAATCTAAACCTAGCCCTAAACATAACCTAAATCTTAACCTAACCCTAAACATAACTAAAAATCGAAGGAAATCTCTCCTCAAAACCTTAAAAAAAACACAGATCCCGAATGTGTCATCAAACCGAACTCTGTATTACCAAAGGGTCATTAAACTAAAAACAAAGACTAAAAATCGAAGGAAATCTCTCCTCAAAACCTTAAAAAAACACAGATCCCGAATGTGTCATCAAACCGAACTCTGTATTACCAAAGGGTCATTAAATTAAAAACAAAGACTAAAAATCGAAGGAAATCTCTCCTCAAAACCTTAAAAAAACACAGATCCCGAATGTGTCATCAAACCGAACTCTGTATTACCAAAGGGTCATTAAATTAAAAACAAAGACTAAAAATCGAAGGAAATCTCTCCTCAAAACCTTAAAAAAAACACAGATCCCGAATGTGTCATCAAACCGAACTCTGTATTACCAAAGGGTCATTAAACTAAAAACAAAGACTAAAACTCGAAGGAAATCTCTCCTCAAAACCTTAAAAAAAACACAGATCCCGAATGTGTCATCAAACCGAACTCTGTATTACCAAAGGGTCATTAAACTAAAAACAAAGACTAAAAATCGAAGGAAATCTCTCCTCAAAACCTTAAAAAAAACACAGATCCCGAATGTGTCATCAAACCGAACTCTGTATTACCAAAGGGTCATTAAATTAAAAACAAAGGAAATCTCTCCTCACAACCTAAAAACAAATACGTACCAAAGGGTCATCAAACCAAAAATTAAGGAAATCTCTCCTCAAAACCTTAAAAACACAGAGTACGAATGTGTCATCAAACCAAACTCTCTATTAACAAAGGGTCATTAAGGATATTTCTCCATAAAACCTGAAAAGAATTAAAAAATACTTATCTGGGGAATCACAGCCTTAATCCAAACCTAAAATCTAAAAAGAGGAATAAATATTCCCTTTAAAAATCCACTCCCCCTTGGGAATTGACTTAACTGAACATTTAAAATTAAACAAGGGGCGGAGCCTGTTCCTGGAAGCCTATATAAGCAGCAGGACAGGGGAAACCATTTTAGAGCTGGAACTGAGGCAAGTCTGTGCCTGATGAAGGATCATTCTCTTCCGAAAGGTATTTTTAATATCAATTTTTATTTTAGAAATACTTTTTAATACATACAATTTAATATTGCTTAATTAAACCTTTTAATTGTTTAATAAATGTCTTTTTACTTCATAATAATTAGAATATGATACGATATTAAAACATCAATTAAAGATACATTCACCTTACTATGACCTTAGGGCTCTTACTTTAATTGAAGGATAGGACACAAGCCTAGGAATGATCAACCTAAGGCGGGCCACCTCAGAAGAGGGTGTATAGTGTTTAAAAGGCCGAAACACCCTATGACTCTGAGGCACACTACTGATGATGTGTCCTTAAATTACTTAAATAACAGATCCCATTTGGACTTCCTGTTCTAATAATACTAATCATGTAAATTATTTCAAGTAGTAATAATAAAAAAATAAAAAAAATTATTATAAAATACCAAAACTATTTTAAACAAAACCTTAGGGACCTAATACTCAATTAAAATGTCTTCACACCCATTCGCTCCCTAGTTAAACATTAACTTTAGGGAGAGGGAATGGGTGAGCTGGAAAGGCCAAGACGGTCTAGAGGGTGCCCTGCTCAGTCTAGTGGCGCACTCCTCACTATGCTCCCTGTGACCTCACAATTAAAATAAACAAATTTAGAGATTTAATACTCATGTAAATATGTCTTCACACCCATTCGCTCCCTAGTTAAACATTAACTTTAGGGAGAGGGAATGGGTGAGCTAGAAAGGCCAAGACGGTCTAGAGGGTGCCCTGCTCAGTCTAGTGGCGCACTCCTCACTATGCTCCCTGTGACCTCACATTTAAAATAAACAACTTTAGAGACTTAATACTCATGTAAATATGTCTTCACACCCATTCGCTCCCTAGTTAAACATTAACTTTAGGGAGAGGGAATGGGTGAGCTAGAAAGGCCAAGACGGTCTAGAGGGTGCCCTGCTCAGTCTAGTGGCGCACTCCTCACTATGCTCCCTGTGACCTCACAATTAAAATAAACAAATTTAGAGACCTAGCACTCGGACGAAGTAGGATTAAGCTAGAAAAGACAGATCAGTTCAGATTTTACCTGCTCATTGACCTCAAGCCCAGTAGCAATGCCTAACAGGCGCCGGCCCGTGCACTACCCTTGGTCTTCCTACTCAAACCATGCAGCCTGATGGGCTGTACTGGGGGAAGTCATTGTATATAACAAAAACCTAACCCTAACCCTAACCCTAACCCTCTTCACACCCATTCGCTCCCTAGTTAAACATTAACTTTAGGGAGAGGGAATGGGTGAGCTAGAAAGGCCAAGACGGTCTAGAGGGTGCCCTGCTCAGTCTAGTGGCGCACTCCTCACTATGCTCCCTGTGACCTCACAATTAAAATAAACAAATTTAGAGACCTAGCACTCTGACGAAGTAGGATTAAGCTAGAAAAGACAGATCAGTTCAGATTTTACCTGCTCATTGACCTCAAGCCCAGTAGCAATGCCTAACAGGCGCCGGCCCGTGCACTACCCTTGGTCTTCCTACTCAAACCATGCAGCCTGATGGGCTGTACTGGGGGAAGTCATTGTATATAACAAAAACCTAACCCTTGCCAGAGCCTTCGGACCAGGCATGCTACATGAGTCTCACTGGTCTAATGAGCCAAACCAAATTCTCTTGGAACTTTAAGTAAAATTATTATTATTATTATTATTTTGTATATTGCCTAAACATAACCTAACCCTAAACCCAACCCTAAAACATAGTCTAAATCTAAACCTAACCCTAAACATAACCTAACTCTAAACCTAACCCTAAACATACCCTAAACCTAACCCTAAACATAACCGAAACCTAACCCTAAACATAACCTGACCCCAAACCCAACCCTAAACATGGCCTTAATCTAAACCTAACCCTAAACATAACCTGAATCTAACCCTAGCCCTAAAACATAACCTAAACCTAAAACCTAACCCTAAACATAACCTAAATCTACACCTAGCCCTAAACATAACCTAAACCTAAAACCTAACCCTAAACATAACCTAAATCTAAACCTAGCCCTAAACATAACCTAAACCTAAAACCTAACCCTAAACATAACCTAAATCTAAACCTAGCCCTAAAACATAACCTAAACCTAAAACCTAACCCTAAACATAACCTAAATCTAAACCTAGCCCTAAACATAACCTAAACCTAAAACCTAACCCTAAACATAACCTAAATCTAAACCTAGCCCTAAACATAACCTAAACCTAAAACCTAACCCTAAACATAACCTAAATCTAAACCTAGCCCTAAACATAACCTAAACCTAAAACCTAACCCTAAACCTAACCCTAAACATAACCTAAATCTAAACCTAGCCCTAAACATAACCTAAATCTTAACCTAACCCTAAACATAACTAAAAATCGAAGGAAATCTCTCCTCAAAACCTTAAAAAAAACACAGATCCCGAATGTGTCATCAAACCGAACTCTGTATTACCAAAGGGTCATTAAACTAAAAACAAAGACTAAAAATCGAAGGAAATCTCTCCTCAAAACCTTAAAAAAACACAGATCCCGAATGTGTCATCAAACCGAACTCTGTATTACCAAAGGGTCATTAAATTAAAAACAAAGACTAAAAATCGAAGGAAATCTCTCCTCAAAACCTTAAAAAAAACACAGATCCCGAATGTGTCATCAAACCGAACTCTGTATTACCAAAGGGTCATTAAATTAAAAACAAAGACTAAAAATCGAAGGAAATCTCTCCTCAAAACCTTAAAAAAAACACAGATCCCGAATGTGTCATCAAACCGAACTCTGTATTACCAAAGGGTCATTAAACTAAAAACAAAGACTAAAACTCGAAGGAAATCTCTCCTCAAAACCTTAAAAAAAACACAGATCCCGAATGTGTCATCAAACCGAACTCTGTATTACCAAAGGGTCATTAAACTAAAAACAAAGACTAAAAATCGAAGGAAATCTCTCCTCAAAACCTTAAAAAAAACACAGATCCCGAATGTGTCATCAAACCGAACTCTGTATTACCAAAGGGTCATTAAATTAAAAACAAAGGAAATCTCTCCTCACAACCTAAAAACAAATACGTACCAAAGGGTCATCAAACCAAAAATTAAGGAAATCTCTCCTCAAAACCTTAAAAACACAGAGTACGAATGTGTCATCAAACCAAACTCTCTATTAACAAAGGGTCATTAAGGATATTTCTCCATAAAACCTGAAAAGAATTAAAAAATACTTATCTGGGGAATCACAGCCTTAATCCAAACCTAAAATCTAAAAAGAGGAATAAATATTCCCTTTAAAAATCCACTCCCCCTTGGGAATTGACTTAACTGAACATTTAAAATTAAACAAGGGGCGGAGCCTGTTCCTGGAAGCCTATATAAGCAGCAGGACAGGGGAAACCATTTTAGAGCTGGAACTGAGGCAAGTCTGTGCCTGATGAAGGATCATTCTCTTCCGAAAGGTATTTTTAATATCAATTTTTATTTTAGAAATACTTTTTAATACATACAATTTAATATTGCTTAATTAAACCTTTTAATTGTTTAATAAATGTCTTTTTACTTCATAATAATTAGAATATGATACGATATTAAAACATCAATTAAAGATACATTCACCTTACTATGACCTTAGGGCTCTTACTTTAATTGAAGGATAGGACACAAGCCTAGGAATGATCAACCTAAGGCGGGCCACCTCAGAAGAGGGTGTATAGTGTTTAAAAGGCCGAAACACCCTATGACTCTGAGGCACACTACTGATGATGTGTCCTTAAATTACTTAAATAACAGATCCCATTTGGACTTCCTGTTCTAATAATACTAATCATGTAAATTATTTCAAGTAGTAATAATAAAAAAATAAAAAAAATTATTATAAAATACCAAAACTATTTTAAACAAAACCTTAGGGACCTAATACTCAATTAAAATGTCTTCACACCCATTCGCTCCCTAGTTAAACATTAACTTTAGGGAGAGGGAATGGGTGAGCTGGAAAGGCCAAGACGGTCTAGAGGGTGCCCTGCTCAGTCTAGTGGCGCACTCCTCACTATGCTCCCTGTGACCTCACAATTAAAATAAACAAATTTAGAGATTTAATACTCATGTAAATATGTCTTCACACCCATTCGCTCCCTAGTTAAACATTAACTTTAGGGAGAGGGAATGGGTGAGCTAGAAAGGCCAAGACGGTCTAGAGGGTGCCCTGCTCAGTCTAGTGGCGCACTCCTCACTATGCTCCCTGTGACCTCACATTTAAAATAAACAACTTTAGAGACTTAATACTCATGTAAATATGTCTTCACACCCATTCGCTCCCTAGTTAAACATTAACTTTAGGGAGAGGGAATGGGTGAGCTAGAAAGGCCAAGACGGTCTAGAGGGTGCCCTGCTCAGTCTAGTGGCGCACTCCTCACTATGCTCCCTGTGACCTCACAATTAAAATAAACAAATTTAGAGACCTAGCACTCGGACGAAGTAGGATTAAGCTAGAAAAGACAGATCAGTTCAGATTTTACCTGCTCATTGACCTCAAGCCCAGTAGCAATGCCTAACAGGCGCCGGCCCGTGCACTACCCTTGGTCTTCCTACTCAAACCATGCAGCCTGATGGGCTGTACTGGGGGAAGTCATTGTATATAACAAAAACCTAACCCTAACCCTAACCCTAACCCTCTTCACACCCATTCGCTCCCTAGTTAAACATTAACTTTAGGGAGAGGGAATGGGTGAGCTAGAAAGGCCAAGACGGTCTAGAGGGTGCCCTGCTCAGTCTAGTGGCGCACTCCTCACTATGCTCCCTGTGACCTCACAATTAAAATAAACAAATTTAGAGACCTAGCACTCTGACGAAGTAGGATTAAGCTAGAAAAGACAGATCAGTTCAGATTTTACCTGCTCATTGACCTCAAGCCCAGTAGCAATGCCTAACAGGCGCCGGCCCGTGCACTACCCTTGGTCTTCCTACTCAAACCATGCAGCCTGATGGGCTGTACTGGGGGAAGTCATTGTATATAACAAAAACCTAACCCTTGCCAGAGCCTTCGGACCAGGCATGCTACATGAGTCTCACTGGTCTAATGAGCCAAACCAAATTCTCTTGGAACTTTAAGTAAAATTATTATTATTATTATTATTTTGTATATTGCCTAAACATAACCTAACCCTAAACCCAACCCTAAAACATAGTCTAAATCTAAACCTAACCCTAAACATAACCTAACTCTAAACCTAACCCTAAACATACCCTAAACCTAACCCTAAACATAACCGAAACCTAACCCTAAACATAACCTGACCCCAAACCAACCCTAAACATGGCCTTAATCTAAACCTAACCCTAAACATAACCTGAATCTAACCCTAGCCCTAAAACATAACCTAAACCTAAAACCTAACCCTAAACATAACCTAAATCTACACCTAGCCCTAAACATAACCTAAACCTAAAACCTAACCCTAAACATAACCTAAATCTAAACCTAGCCCTAAACATAACCTAAACCTAAAACCTAACCCTAAACATAACCTAAATCTAAACCTAGCCCTAAAACATAACCTAAACCTAAAACCTAACCCTAAACATAACCTAAATCTAAACCTAGCCCTAAACATAACCTAAACCTAAAACCTAACCCTAAACATAACCTAAATCTAAACCTAGCCCTAAACATAACCTAAACCTAAAACCTAACCCTAAACATAACCCTAATAACCTAATCTAAACCTAGCCCTAAACATAACCTAAACCTAAAACCTAACCCTAAACCTAACCCTAAACATAACCTAAATCTAAACCTAGCCCTAAACATAACCTAAATCTTAACCT
>NW_026040030.1:5000-10000 GCF_023375975.1 Astyanax mexicanus
AGTCCAACTTGGTCTACCAGTGGTAGGCTCGAAAAGTTGAAAAAATGACTAAGTCCAACTTGGTCTACCAGTGGTAGCTCTGAAAAGTCGAAAAAATGACTAAGTCCAACTTGGTCTACCAGTGGTAGGCTCGAAAAGTTGAAAAAATAACTAAGTCCAACTTGGTCTACCAGTGGTAGCTCTGAAAAGTCGAAAAAATGACTAAGTCCAACTTGGTCTACCAGTGGTAGGCCCGAAAAAGCTGAAAAAATGACTAAGTCCAACTTGGTCTACCAGTGGTAGGCTCGAAAAGTTGAAAAAATGACTAAGTCCCATTTGGTCTACCAGTGGTAGCTCTGAAAAGTCGAAAAAATGACTAAGTCCAACTTGGTCTACCAGTGGTAGGCTCGAAAAGTCGAAAAAATGACTAAGTCCAACTTGGTCTACCAGTGGTAGGCTCGAAAAGTTGAAAAAATGACTAAGTCCAACTTGGTCTACCAGTGGTAGGCCCGAAAAAGCTGAAAAAATGACTAAGTCCCACTCGGTCTACCAGTGGTAGGTCGAAAAAGTGCGAAATTTTTCTAAGTCCCCACTTTTGGTCTACCATTTCACGCCAAAAACTAGTGAGGGTGGCGAGCTCCAGGATTTCTGACCCCCTTCGCCCGACTCCCTTGCCCGACGAAGGTGCACTCCGGTCGGCCTCGGAGCGAGTTCGCCCGCGCTCTGGAGGATTTTTCGTCGGGGGGTTTTTCAAAGGGGTGCCGTCGGACTGTTGAGGAGAGTGGCAATGACTAGGGGTCCAAGCACTGGAGATGATTCTCCATTCATTTCTAAGCATGGCAGAGCTTAAATAAAGCCCCAATAATGGTTCCAAAGTGGATTTTTGGACACTATAACACGGACCCGATCCTACCCGACCAAGAAGCTCCGCAGGTCGGCCTCCGTCCCGCCCCCCGCCCCCCAGGCGGTACGGAGGAAAAACCAAACTTCCAGAGACGGTTCCAGGGGGGGTATCTCTTTCATTATTTTGACCCGATCGAATGGACTACCGAGCCCGCCTGGGTAGGCAACCGCGCGGCCCTCCGTGGCCACTGTGCGCGGTGCGTTCCTACCCGACCCAGCGGGTTAGCCTCCAGGGGGGTCCTCCGTCAGGGGGAGGACCTTTCCGAACCTATCCGAGGGAGTCGTAGACGGCCCGTCTATATCTCAATCTGCCCTACACGATAACCGGTCGGCCCGGAGCCGTCGGACTCGGATGCCTCGGTGGTCCTCGCGTCCAACCGAGCTCCAGCACCCGGCTTCAAAAAGCTCCGGACCCCCGGTTTCGGAACGAGCGTTTCCTTGTTATCCCCGAAGCAAGCGGGAACTCGCGCAGCGGAGTTGCCACACTAATTTCCACTGGGAGCAATGAGGGGTGAGCTCGGACGAGCCTCTCCGCCCGTCCCCCCCTCCCCGGGGGGTCCTTCGGACGGTACGGGGCCGATCCCTCTCCCCTCTAAGAACCAATGGTTTTTTCTGTGACAAAAACCACTCGCAGCAACCTGGTTGATCCTGCCAGTAACATATGCTTGTCTCAAAGATTAAGCCATGCAGGTCTAAGTGCACACGGAAGGTACAGTGAAACTGCGAATGGCTCATTAAATCAGTTATGGTTCCTTTGATCGCTCCACACGTTACTCGGATAACTGTGGTAATTCCAGAGCTAATACATGCAAACGAGCGCTGACCGGTCCTCTCTCGGGGGGGCCGGGATGCGTGCATTTATCAGACCCAAAACCCACCCGGGGGGACCCGCGAGGGTTTCCCCCGGCCCTTTGGTGACTCTAGATAACCTCGGGTCGATCGCGCGCCCACCGCGGCGGCGACGTCTCATTCGAATGTCTGCCCTATCAGCTGTCGATGGTAGCATAGGGGGCTACCATGGTGACCACGGGTAACGGGGAATCAGGGTTCGATTCCGGAGAGGGAGCCTGAGAAATGGCTACCACATCCAAGGAAGGCAGCAGGCGCGCAAATTACCCATTACCGACACGGTGAGGTAGTGACGAAAAATAACGATGCAGGTCTCTTTCGAGGCCCTGTAATCGGAATGAACGTATCCTAAACACATGGGTGAGGACCCATTGGAGGGCAAGTCTGGTGCCAGCAGCCGCGGTAATTCCAGCTCCAATAGCGTATATTAAATTTGCTGCAGTTAAAAAGCTCGTAGTTGGACTTCGGGAGTGGGCTGGCGGTCCGCCGCGAGGCGAGCTACCGCCTGTCCCAGACCCTGCCTCCCGGCGCCCCCCGGATGCCCTTGGTTGGGTGTCCGGTCCTCAGGGGTCCGGAGCGTTTACTTTGAAAAAATCAGAGTGTTCAAAGCGGGCACCAAACTCGCCTGAATGCCTGAGCTAGGAATAATGGAATAGGACTCCGGTTCTATTTTGTGGGTTTCCTGAACCAGGGCCATGATTAAGAGGGACGGCCGGGGGCATTCGTATTGCGCCGCTAGAGGTGAAATTCTTGGACCGGCGCAAGACGGACGAAAGCGAAAGCATTTGCCAAGAATGTTTTCATTAATCAAGAACGAAAGTCGGAGGTTCGAAGACGATCAGATACCGTCGTAGTTCCGACCGTAAACTATGCCGACCCGCGATCCGGCGGCGTTATTCCCATGACCCGCCGGGCAGCGTGCGGGGAAACCAGAGTCTTTGGGTTCCGGGGGGAGTATGGTTGCAAAACTGAAACTTAAAGGAATTGACGGAAGGGCACCACCAGGAGTGGAGCCTGCGGCTTAATTTGACTCAACACGGGGAACCTCACCCGGCCCGGACACGGAAAGGATTGACAGACTGATGGCTCTTTCTCGATTCTGTGGGTGGTGGTGCATGGCCGTTCTTAGTTGGTGGAGTGATTTGTCTGGTTAATTCCGATAACGAACGAGATTCCTTCGTGCTAAATAGTTACGCGGCCCCCCGCGGTCGCGGTTAACTTCTTAGAGGGACCAGTGGCGTATAGCCACGCGAGATGGAGCAATAACAGGTCTGTGATGCCCTTAGATGTCCGGGGCTGCACGCGCGCCACAATGGCCGGGCCAGCGTGTGCCTACCCTACGCCGAGAGGCGCGGGTAATCCGCTTAAACCCGTTCGTGACGGGGATTGGGGATTGCAATTATTCCCCATGAACGAGGAATTCCCAGTAAGTGCGGGTCATCAGCTCGCGCTGATTAAGTCCCTGCCCTTTGTACACACCGCCCGTCGCTACTACCGATTGGATGGTTATGTGAGGTCCTCGGATCGGCCACGCCGGGGCTCCTTCGCGGGGCCTTGGTGCTGTGCTGAAAAGTCGATCGAACTTGATCATCTAGAGGAAGTAAAAGTCGTAACAAGGTTTCCGTAGGTGAACCTGCGGAAGGATCATTACCGGGACTTGGGTTGGTAGTGTCTCCCAGTAGGCGCGACTCCCATTTCCACAAACAAAAAATGTTCAAGCCACGGCCCGACGTTGGGAACTACAGGGATTCCCTTCGGCCTTTTAATGACTTGATCGAAAAACGGTGTCCTGAGCAAAAAACGTGTTTTACGGCCAAAGGGAGACGGGTACCTGGCCCCCGAAGTCCGTCTGCGGGGTTTCTTACTCCGGAGGCGGCTCGGCGGCGCGGTTTGATGACCCCGAGTTCGCTTAGGCGTTCCGGGGCGCCCGTACCCGCGGCTGCCGTAAAACATTATTTCAAACCGTCACTTTTTGTGTCTGTTGGTTACATGGCTTCGAAACAAAAACAACCATAAAGAGTACAACTCTTAGCGGTGGATCACTTGGCTCGTGCGTCGATGAAGAACGCAGCCAGCTGCGAGAACTAATGTGAATTGCAGGACACATTGATCATCGACACTTTGAACGCACATTGCGGCCCCGGGTCAATCCCGGGGCCACGCCTGTCTGAGGGTCGCTATTCCAATCTATCGGACCTTTTCGTTCCGTCTCCCTCTTCCCTCCGGGGAAGAGTTAAGAGACGGTTCGAGGGGACCGCGGCTGGAGGTTCGCAGGTGCCCGATCCGAGGCGCCTTCGTCTTCCTAAAAGCAGACTCGGTCAGGTTCCCTTCTCGTTCGGGACTCGACAAAAGCCGCTCGACGGGCTTGATCGCGGGGGAAAAGACTTTCGTCCACCCCTCTCGCCTTCGTCTCCGTTGCCCAGCGATGGGTCTCGGAGGCCGGCTTTCCACACACCGTCCTCTACCGTTCCTCGTTCCGGCGAGGGGAGAGGTGGCGGCGATCCGTGGAGAGACGTCGTAGCGACGGCTGCCGGTGGGTTTTACCCTCTCTGGCTGCCCGTTACGCGCGCCGTCTCTCCGTCGGCGGATCTCCGTCCTCCCTCTCCTTTTCGTTCGGGCCGAGAGCGCGGCAAAAGAGAGGTTGGTAGGATAGCTCCGGTAGAAGGCGAAGAGGGGGGCTTAAGTTTTTTTCTTCCCGTTTTCATCCTTCGTCCTCCGGCCGAATCGAACCTCCCCGTCTCGAAAGGGTTCCTCCGAATGGTTTCCAGCCAGACCGCGAGGGGTGGTTCCCGCCCTCCCTCGCGGCGGCGTACGCCTGGCGACGACAGCCCTTCGAGCGCGACCTCAGATCAGACGAGACGACCCGCTGAATTTAAGCATATTACTAAGCGGAGGAAAAGAAACTAACAAGGATTCCCCTAGTAGCGGCGAGCGAAGAGGGAAGAGCCCAGCGCCGAATCCCCCGTCCTTCACGGGCGTCGGGACATGTGGCGTATAGAAGTCCGTATCTCTCGGCGCGGGCCGGGGGGCCTGAGTCCTTCTGATAGAGGCTCAGCCCAGGGACGGTGTGAGGCCGGTAACGGCCCCCGCCGCGCCGAGGTCGCGGTTCTTCTCGGAGTCGGGTTGCTTGGGAATGCAGCCTAAAGAGGGTGGTAAACTCCATCTAAGGCTAAATACTGGCACGAGACCGATAGCGAACAAGTACCGTAAGGGAAAGTTGAAAAGAACTTTGAAGAGAGAGTTCAACAGGGCGTGAAACCGTTAAGAGG
>NW_026040030.1:15000-20000 GCF_023375975.1 Astyanax mexicanus
GGCTCGAAAAGTCGAAAAAATGACTAAGTCCAACTTGGTCTACCAGTGGTAGGCTCGAAAAGTCGAAAAAATGACTAAGTCCAACTTGGTCTACCAGTGGTAGGCTCGAAAAGTTGAAAAAATGACTAAGTCCAACTTGGTCTACCAGTGGTAACTCTGAAAAGTCGAAAAAATGACTAAGTCCAACTTGGTCTACCAGTGGTAGCTCTGAAAAGTCGAAAAAATGACTAAGTCCAACTTGGTCTACCAGTGGTAGCTCTGAAAAGTCGAAAAAATGACTAAGTCCAACTTGGTCTACCAGTGGTAGGCTCGAAAAGTTGAAAAAATAACTAAGTCCAACTTGGTCTACCAGTGGTAGCTCTGAAAAGTCGAAAAAATGACTAAGTCCAACTTGGTCTACCAGTGGTAGGCTCGAAAAGTCGAAAAAATGACTGTCCAACTTGGTCTACCAGTGGTAGGCTCGAAAAGTTGAAAAAATGACTAAGTCCCATTTGGTCTACCAGTGGTAGCTCTGAAAAGTCGAAAAAATGACTAAGTCCAACTTGGTCTACCAGTGGTAGGCTCGAAAAGTTGAAAAAATGACTAAGTCCAACTTGGTCTACCAGTGGTAGCTCTGAAAAGTCGAAAAAATGACTAAGTCCAACTTGGTCTACCAGTGGTAGGCTCGAAAAGTTGAAAAAATAACTAAGTCCAACTTGGTCTACCAGTGGTAGCTCTGAAAAGTCGAAAAAATGACTAAGTCCAACTTGGTCTACCAGTGGTAGGCCCGAAAAAGCTGAAAAAATGACTAAGTCCAACTTGGTCTACCAGTGGTAGGCTCGAAAAGTTGAAAAAATGACTAAGTCCCATTTGGTCTACCAGTGGTAGCTCTGAAAAGTCGAAAAAATGACTAAGTCCAACTTGGTCTACCAGTGGTAGGCTCGAAAAGTCGAAAAAATGACTAAGTCCAACTTGGTCTACCAGTGGTAGGCTCGAAAAGTTGAAAAAATGACTAAGTCCAACTTGGTCTACCAGTGGTAGGCCCGAAAAAGCTGAAAAAATGACTAAGTCCCACTCGGTCTACCAGTGGTAGGTCGAAAAAGTGCGAAATTTTTCTAAGTCCCCACTTTTGGTCTACCATTTCACGCCAAAAACTAGTGAGGGTGGCGAGCTCCAGGATTTCTGACCCCCTTCGCCCGACTCCCTTGCCCGACGAAGGTGCACTCCGGTCGGCCTCGGAGCGAGTTCGCCCGCGCTCTGGAGGATTTTTCGTCGGGGGGTTTTTCAAAGGGGTGCCGTCGGACTGTTGAGGAGAGTGGCAATGACTAGGGGTCCAAGCACTGGAGATGATTCTCCATTCATTTCTAAGCATGGCAGAGCTTAAATAAAGCCCCAATAATGGTTCCAAAGTGGATTTTTGGACACTATAACACGGACCCGATCCTACCCGACCAAGAAGCTCCGCAGGTCGGCCTCCGTCCCGCCCCCCGCCCCCCAGGCGGTACGGAGGAAAAACCAAACTTCCAGAGACGGTTCCAGGGGGGGTATCTCTTTCATTATTTTGACCCGATCGAATGGACTACCGAGCCCGCCTGGGTAGGCAACCGCGCGGCCCTCCGTGGCCACTGTGCGCGGTGCGTTCCTACCCGACCCAGCGGGTTAGCCTCCAGGGGGGTCCTCCGTCAGGGGGAGGACCTTTCCGAACCTATCCGAGGGAGTCGTAGACGGCCCGTCTATATCTCAATCTGCCCTACACGATAACCGGTCGGCCCGGAGCCGTCGGACTCGGATGCCTCGGTGGTCCTCGCGTCCAACCGAGCTCCAGCACCCGGCTTCAAAAAGCTCCGGACCCCCGGTTTCGGAACGAGCGTTTCCTTGTTATCCCCGAAGCAAGCGGGAACTCGCGCAGCGGAGTTGCCACACTAATTTCCACTGGGAGCAATGAGGGGTGAGCTCGGACGAGCCTCTCCGCCCGTCCCCCCCTCCCCGGGGGGTCCTTCGGACGGTACGGGGCCGATCCCTCTCCCCTCTAAGAACCAATGGTTTTTTCTGTGACAAAAACCACTCGCAGCAACCTGGTTGATCCTGCCAGTAACATATGCTTGTCTCAAAGATTAAGCCATGCAGGTCTAAGTGCACACGGAAGGTACAGTGAAACTGCGAATGGCTCATTAAATCAGTTATGGTTCCTTTGATCGCTCCACACGTTACTCGGATAACTGTGGTAATTCCAGAGCTAATACATGCAAACGAGCGCTGACCGGTCCTCTCTCGGGGGGGCCGGGATGCGTGCATTTATCAGACCCAAAACCCACCCGGGGGGACCCGCGAGGGTTTCCCCCGGCCCTTTGGTGACTCTAGATAACCTCGGGTCGATCGCGCGCCCACCGCGGCGGCGACGTCTCATTCGAATGTCTGCCCTATCAGCTGTCGATGGTAGCATAGGGGGCTACCATGGTGACCACGGGTAACGGGGAATCAGGGTTCGATTCCGGAGAGGGAGCCTGAGAAATGGCTACCACATCCAAGGAAGGCAGCAGGCGCGCAAATTACCCATTACCGACACGGTGAGGTAGTGACGAAAAATAACGATGCAGGTCTCTTTCGAGGCCCTGTAATCGGAATGAACGTATCCTAAACACATGGGTGAGGACCCATTGGAGGGCAAGTCTGGTGCCAGCAGCCGCGGTAATTCCAGCTCCAATAGCGTATATTAAATTTGCTGCAGTTAAAAAGCTCGTAGTTGGACTTCGGGAGTGGGCTGGCGGTCCGCCGCGAGGCGAGCTACCGCCTGTCCCAGACCCTGCCTCCCGGCGCCCCCCGGATGCCCTTGGTTGGGTGTCCGGTCCTCAGGGGTCCGGAGCGTTTACTTTGAAAAAATCAGAGTGTTCAAAGCGGGCACCAAACTCGCCTGAATGCCTGAGCTAGGAATAATGGAATAGGACTCCGGTTCTATTTTGTGGGTTTCCTGAACCAGGGCCATGATTAAGAGGGACGGCCGGGGGCATTCGTATTGCGCCGCTAGAGGTGAAATTCTTGGACCGGCGCAAGACGGACGAAAGCGAAAGCATTTGCCAAGAATGTTTTCATTAATCAAGAACGAAAGTCGGAGGTTCGAAGACGATCAGATACCGTCGTAGTTCCGACCGTAAACTATGCCGACCCGCGATCCGGCGGCGTTATTCCCATGACCCGCCGGGCAGCGTGCGGGGAAACCAGAGTCTTTGGGTTCCGGGGGGAGTATGGTTGCAAAACTGAAACTTAAAGGAATTGACGGAAGGGCACCACCAGGAGTGGAGCCTGCGGCTTAATTTGACTCAACACGGGGAACCTCACCCGGCCCGGACACGGAAAGGATTGACAGACTGATGGCTCTTTCTCGATTCTGTGGGTGGTGGTGCATGGCCGTTCTTAGTTGGTGGAGTGATTTGTCTGGTTAATTCCGATAACGAACGAGATTCCTTCGTGCTAAATAGTTACGCGGCCCCCCGCGGTCGCGGTTAACTTCTTAGAGGGACCAGTGGCGTATAGCCACGCGAGATGGAGCAATAACAGGTCTGTGATGCCCTTAGATGTCCGGGGCTGCACGCGCGCCACAATGGCCGGGCCAGCGTGTGCCTACCCTACGCCGAGAGGCGCGGGTAATCCGCTTAAACCCGTTCGTGACGGGGATTGGGGATTGCAATTATTCCCCATGAACGAGGAATTCCCAGTAAGTGCGGGTCATCAGCTCGCGCTGATTAAGTCCCTGCCCTTTGTACACACCGCCCGTCGCTACTACCGATTGGATGGTTATGTGAGGTCCTCGGATCGGCCACGCCGGGGCTCCTTCGCGGGGCCTTGGTGCTGTGCTGAAAAGTCGATCGAACTTGATCATCTAGAGGAAGTAAAAGTCGTAACAAGGTTTCCGTAGGTGAACCTGCGGAAGGATCATTACCGGGACTTGGGTTGGTAGTGTCTCCCAGTAGGCGCGACTCCCATTTCCACAAACAAAAAATGTTCAAGCCACGGCCCGACGTTGGGAACTACAGGGATTCCCTTCGGCCTTTTAATGACTTGATCGAAAAACGGTGTCCTGAGCAAAAAACGTGTTTTACGGCCAAAGGGAGACGGGTACCTGGCCCCCGAAGTCCGTCTGCGGGGTTTCTTACTCCGGAGGCGGCTCGGCGGCGCGGTTTGATGACCCCGAGTTCGCTTAGGCGTTCCGGGGCGCCCGTACCCGCGGCTGCCGTAAAACATTATTTCAAACCGTCACTTTTTGTGTCTGTTGGTTACATGGCTTCGAAACAAAAACAACCATAAAGAGTACAACTCTTAGCGGTGGATCACTTGGCTCGTGCGTCGATGAAGAACGCAGCCAGCTGCGAGAACTAATGTGAATTGCAGGACACATTGATCATCGACACTTTGAACGCACATTGCGGCCCCGGGTCAATCCCGGGGCCACGCCTGTCTGAGGGTCGCTATTCCAATCTATCGGACCTTTTCGTTCCGTCTCCCTCTTCCCTCCGGGGAAGAGTTAAGAGACGGTTCGAGGGGACCGCGGCTGGAGGTTCGCAGGTGCCCGATCCGAGGCGCCTTCGTCTTCCTAAAAGCAGACTCGGTCAGGTTCCCTTCTCGTTCGGGACTCGACAAAAGCCGCTCGACGGGCTTGATCGCGGGGGAAAAGACTTTCGTCCACCCCTCTCGCCTTCGTCTCCGTTGCCCAGCGATGGGTCTCGGAGGCCGGCTTTCCACACACCGTCCTCTACCGTTCCTCGTTCCGGCAAGGGGAGAGGTGGCGGCGATCCGTGGAGAGACGTCGTAGCGACGGCTGCCGGTGGGTTTTACCCTCTCTGGCTGCCCGTTACGCGCGCCGTCTCTCCGTCGGCGGATCTCCGTCCTCCCTCTCCTTTTCGTTCGGGCCGAGAGCGCGGCAAAAGAGAGGTTGGTAGGATAGCTCCGGTAGAAGGCGAAGAGGGGGGCTTAAGTTTTTTTCTTCCCGTTTTCATCCTTCGTCCTCCGGCCGAATCGAACCTCCC
>NW_026040030.1:25000-31957 GCF_023375975.1 Astyanax mexicanus
CCAGGGGATTGGCTGAGGACTGAGGCCCAGGCCTGGGTGAGTCCTCCAGGGCTGGTTCCCCAGGGGATTGGCTGAGGACTGAGGCCCAAGGACTGGGTGAGTCCTCCAGGGCTGGTTCCCCAGGGGATTGGCTGAGGACTGAGGCCCAGGCCTGGGTGAGTCCTCCAGGGCTGGTTCCCCAGGGGATTGGCTGAGGACTGAGGCCCAGGGCTGGGTGGAGGACTGAGGCCCAGGCCTGGGTGAGTTCAGCTTGGTCTACCAGTGGAAGGTGCGAAAAGTCGAAAAAAAAAAATAAATGACTAAGTCCAACTTGGTCTACCACTGGTTGGTGCGAAAACCTGAAAAAAATGACTAAGTCCAACTTGGTCTACCAGTGGTAGGCTCGAAAAGTTGAAAAAAAATGACTAAGTCCAACTTGGTCTACCAGTGGTAGGCTCGAAAAGTCGAAAAAATGACTAAGTCCAACTTGGTCTACCAGTGGTAGGCTCGAAAAGTCGAAAAAATGACTAAGTCCAACTTCGTCTACCAGTGGTAGGCTCGAAAAGTCGAAAAAATGACTAAGTCCAACTTGGTCTACCAGTGGTAGGCTCGAAAAGTCGAAAAAATGACTAAGTCCAACTTGGTCTACCAGTGGTAGGCTCGAAAAGTTGAAAAAATGACTAAGTCCAACTTGGTCTACCAGTGGTAACTCTGAAAAGTCGAAAAAATGACTAAGTCCAACTTGGTCTACCAGTGGTAGCTCTGAAAAGTCGAAAAAATGACTAAGTCCAACTTGGTCTACCAGTGGTAGCTCTGAAAAGTCGAAAAAATGACTAAGTCCAACTTGGTCTACCAGTGGTAGGCTCGAAAAGTTGAAAAAATAACTAAGTCCAACTTGGTCTACCAGTGGTAGCTCTGAAAAGTCGAAAAAATGACTAAGTCCAACTTGGTCTACCAGTGGTAGGCTCGAAAAGTCGAAAAAATGACTAAGTCCAACTTGGTCTACCAGTGGTAGGCTCGAAAAGTTGAAAAAATGACTAAGTCCCATTTGGTCTACCAGTGGTAGCTCTGAAAAGTCGAAAAAATGACTAAGTCCAACTTGGTCTACCAGTGGTAGGCTCGAAAAGTTGAAAAAATGACTAAGTCCAACTTGGTCTACCAGTGGTAGCTCTGAAAAGTCGAAAAAATGACTAAGTCCAACTTGGTCTACCAGTGGTAGGCTCGAAAAGTTGAAAAAATAACTAAGTCCAACTTGGTCTACCAGTGGTAGCTCTGAAAAGTCGAAAAAATGACTAAGTCCAACTTGGTCTACCAGTGGTAGGCCCGAAAAAGCTGAAAAAATGACTAAGTCCAACTTGGTCTACCAGTGGTAGGCTCGAAAAGTTGAAAAAATGACTAAGTCCCATTTGGTCTACCAGTGGTAGCTCTGAAAAGTCGAAAAAATGACTAAGTCCAACTTGGTCTACCAGTGGTAGGCTCGAAAAGTCGAAAAAATGACTAAGTCCAACTTGGTCTACCAGTGGTAGGCTCGAAAAGTTGAAAAAATGACTAAGTCCAACTTGGTCTACCAGTGGTAGGCCCGAAAAAGCTGAAAAAATGACTAAGTCCCACTCGGTCTACCAGTGGTAGGTCGAAAAAGTGCGAAATTTTTCTAAGTCCCCACTTTTGGTCTACCATTTCACGCCAAAAACTAGTGAGGGTGGCGAGCTCCAGGATTTCTGACCCCCTTCGCCCGACTCCCTTGCCCGACGAAGGTGCACTCCGGTCGGCCTCGGAGCGAGTTCGCCCGCGCTCTGGAGGATTTTTCGTCGGGGGGTTTTTCAAAGGGGTGCCGTCGGACTGTTGAGGAGAGTGGCAATGACTAGGGGTCCAAGCACTGGAGATGATTCTCCATTCATTTCTAAGCATGGCAGAGCTTAAATAAAGCCCCAATAATGGTTCCAAAGTGGATTTTTGGACACTATAACACGGACCCGATCCTACCCGACCAAGAAGCTCCGCAGGTCGGCCTCCGTCCCGCCCCCCGCCCCCCAGGCGGTACGGAGGAAAAACCAAACTTCCAGAGACGGTTCCAGGGGGGGTATCTCTTTCATTATTTTGACCCGATCGAATGGACTACCGAGCCCGCCTGGGTAGGCAACCGCGCGGCCCTCCGTGGCCACTGTGCGCGGTGCGTTCCTACCCGACCCAGCGGGTTAGCCTCCAGGGGGGTCCTCCGTCAGGGGGAGGACCTTTCCGAACCTATCCGAGGGAGTCGTAGACGGCCCGTCTATATCTCAATCTGCCCTACACGATAACCGGTCGGCCCGGAGCCGTCGGACTCGGATGCCTCGGTGGTCCTCGCGTCCAACCGAGCTCCAGCACCCGGCTTCAAAAAGCTCCGGACCCCCGGTTTCGGAACGAGCGTTTCCTTGTTATCCCCGAAGCAAGCGGGAACTCGCGCAGCGGAGTTGCCACACTAATTTCCACTGGGAGCAATGAGGGGTGAGCTCGGACGAGCCTCTCCGCCCGTCCCCCCCTCCCCGGGGGGTCCTTCGGACGGTACGGGGCCGATCCCTCTCCCCTCTAAGAACCAATGGTTTTTTCTGTGACAAAAACCACTCGCAGCAACCTGGTTGATCCTGCCAGTAACATATGCTTGTCTCAAAGATTAAGCCATGCAGGTCTAAGTGCACACGGAAGGTACAGTGAAACTGCGAATGGCTCATTAAATCAGTTATGGTTCCTTTGATCGCTCCACACGTTACTCGGATAACTGTGGTAATTCCAGAGCTAATACATGCAAACGAGCGCTGACCGGTCCTCTCTCGGGGGGGCCGGGATGCGTGCATTTATCAGACCCAAAACCCACCCGGGGGGACCCGCGAGGGTTTCCCCCGGCCCTTTGGTGACTCTAGATAACCTCGGGTCGATCGCGCGCCCACCGCGGCGGCGACGTCTCATTCGAATGTCTGCCCTATCAGCTGTCGATGGTAGCATAGGGGGCTACCATGGTGACCACGGGTAACGGGGAATCAGGGTTCGATTCCGGAGAGGGAGCCTGAGAAATGGCTACCACATCCAAGGAAGGCAGCAGGCGCGCAAATTACCCATTACCGACACGGTGAGGTAGTGACGAAAAATAACGATGCAGGTCTCTTTCGAGGCCCTGTAATCGGAATGAACGTATCCTAAACACATGGGTGAGGACCCATTGGAGGGCAAGTCTGGTGCCAGCAGCCGCGGTAATTCCAGCTCCAATAGCGTATATTAAATTTGCTGCAGTTAAAAAGCTCGTAGTTGGACTTCGGGAGTGGGCTGGCGGTCCGCCGCGAGGCGAGCTACCGCCTGTCCCAGACCCTGCCTCCCGGCGCCCCCCGGATGCCCTTGGTTGGGTGTCCGGTCCTCAGGGGTCCGGAGCGTTTACTTTGAAAAAATCAGAGTGTTCAAAGCGGGCACCAAACTCGCCTGAATGCCTGAGCTAGGAATAATGGAATAGGACTCCGGTTCTATTTTGTGGGTTTCCTGAACCAGGGCCATGATTAAGAGGGACGGCCGGGGGCATTCGTATTGCGCCGCTAGAGGTGAAATTCTTGGACCGGCGCAAGACGGACGAAAGCGAAAGCATTTGCCAAGAATGTTTTCATTAATCAAGAACGAAAGTCGGAGGTTCGAAGACGATCAGATACCGTCGTAGTTCCGACCGTAAACTATGCCGACCCGCGATCCGGCGGCGTTATTCCCATGACCCGCCGGGCAGCGTGCGGGGAAACCAGAGTCTTTGGGTTCCGGGGGGAGTATGGTTGCAAAACTGAAACTTAAAGGAATTGACGGAAGGGCACCACCAGGAGTGGAGCCTGCGGCTTAATTTGACTCAACACGGGGAACCTCACCCGGCCCGGACACGGAAAGGATTGACAGACTGATGGCTCTTTCTCGATTCTGTGGGTGGTGGTGCATGGCCGTTCTTAGTTGGTGGAGTGATTTGTCTGGTTAATTCCGATAACGAACGAGATTCCTTCGTGCTAAATAGTTACGCGGCCCCCCGCGGTCGCGGTTAACTTCTTAGAGGGACCAGTGGCGTATAGCCACGCGAGATGGAGCAATAACAGGTCTGTGATGCCCTTAGATGTCCGGGGCTGCACGCGCGCCACAATGGCCGGGCCAGCGTGTGCCTACCCTACGCCGAGAGGCGCGGGTAATCCGCTTAAACCCGTTCGTGACGGGGATTGGGGATTGCAATTATTCCCCATGAACGAGGAATTCCCAGTAAGTGCGGGTCATCAGCTCGCGCTGATTAAGTCCCTGCCCTTTGTACACACCGCCCGTCGCTACTACCGATTGGATGGTTATGTGAGGTCCTCGGATCGGCCACGCCGGGGCTCCTTCGCGGGGCCTTGGTGCTGTGCTGAAAAGTCGATCGAACTTGATCATCTAGAGGAAGTAAAAGTCGTAACAAGGTTTCCGTAGGTGAACCTGCGGAAGGATCATTACCGGGACTTGGGTTGGTAGTGTCTCCCAGTAGGCGCGACTCCCATTTCCACAAACAAAAAATGTTCAAGCCACGGCCCGACGTTGGGAACTACAGGGATTCCCTTCGGCCTTTTAATGACTTGATCGAAAAACGGTGTCCTGAGCAAAAAACGTGTTTTACGGCCAAAGGGAGACGGGTACCTGGCCCCCGAAGTCCGTCTGCGGGGTTTCTTACTCCGGAGGCGGCTCGGCGGCGCGGTTTGATGACCCCGAGTTCGCTTAGGCGTTCCGGGGCGCCCGTACCCGCGGCTGCCGTAAAACATTATTTCAAACCGTCACTTTTTGTGTCTGTTGGTTACATGGCTTCGAAACAAAAACAACCATAAAGAGTACAACTCTTAGCGGTGGATCACTTGGCTCGTGCGTCGATGAAGAACGCAGCCAGCTGCGAGAACTAATGTGAATTGCAGGACACATTGATCATCGACACTTTGAACGCACATTGCGGCCCCGGGTCAATCCCGGGGCCACGCCTGTCTGAGGGTCGCTATTCCAATCTATCGGACCTTTTCGTTCCGTCTCCCTCTTCCCTCCGGGGAAGAGTTAAGAGACGGTTCGAGGGGACCGCGGCTGGAGGTTCGCAGGTGCCCGATCCGAGGCGCCTTCGTCTTCCTAAAAGCAGACTCGGTCAGGTTCCCTTCTCGTTCGGGACTCGACAAAAGCCGCTCGACGGGCTTGATCGCGGGGGAAAAGACTTTCGTCCACCCCTCTCGCCTTCGTCTCCGTTGCCCAGCGATGGGTCTCGGAGGCCGGCTTTCCACACACCGTCCTCTACCGTTCCTCGTTCCGGCGAGGGGAGAGGTGGCGGCGATCCGTGGAGAGACGTCGTAGCGACGGCTGCCGGTGGGTTTTACCCTCTCTGGCTGCCCGTTACGCGCGCCGTCTCTCCGTCGGCGGATCTCCGTCCTCCCTCTCCTTTTCGTTCGGGCCGAGAGCGCGGCAAAAGAGAGGTTGGTAGGATAGCTCCGGTAGAAGGCGAAGAGGGGGGCTTAAGTTTTTTTCTTCCCGTTTTCATCCTTCGTCCTCCGGCCGAATCGAACCTCCCCGTCTCGAAAGGGTTCCTCCGAATGGTTTCCAGCCAGACCGCGAGGGGTGGTTCCCGCCCTCCCTCGCGGCGGCGTACGCCTGGCGACGACAG
Source organism: Astyanax mexicanus (assembly GCF_023375975.1). Lineage (NCBI taxonomy): Eukaryota > Metazoa > Chordata > Actinopteri > Characiformes > Acestrorhamphidae > Astyanax > Astyanax mexicanus. The sequence goes on from NW_026040030.1 coordinate 30,630, forward strand.
CCCTTCGAGCGCGACCTCAGATCAGACGAGACGACCCGCTGAATTTAAGCATATTACTAAGCGGAGGAAAAGAAACTAACAAGGATTCCCCTAGTAGCGGCGAGCGAAGAGGGAAGAGCCCAGCGCCGAATCCCCCGTCCTTCACGGGCGTCGGGACATGTGGCGTATAGAAGTCCGTATCTCTCGGCGCGGGCCGGGGGGCCTGAGTCCTTCTGATAGAGGCTCAGCCCAGGGACGGTGTGAGGCCGGTAACGGCCCCCGCCGCGCCGAGGTCGCGGTTCTTCTCGGAGTCGGGTTGCTTGGGAATGCAGCCTAAAGAGGGTGGTAAACTCCATCTAAGGCTAAATACTGGCACGAGACCGATAGCGAACAAGTACCGTAAGGGAAAGTTGAAAAGAACTTTGAAGAGAGAGTTCAACAGGGCGTGAAACCGTTAAGAGGTAAACGGGTGGGGTCCGCACAGTCCGCCCGGGGGATTCAACCCGGCGGCGGTGTCGTCCCGGTCCGCCCGGCGAGCTCCTCCCGCGAGGGAGGCCGCCGGCGGGCTCGGGCCAACGGCCGCCGTCGGGCGCATTTCCTCCGCGGCGGTGCGCCGCGACCGGCCTCGGTTCGGCTTGGAAGGGTCAGGGGGCGAAGGTGGCTCGCGAGCTCCGGCCCGCGAGCTTTACAGCGCCCTCCCGCCCCGACTTCGCCGCTTACCCCCGGGGCCGCGGTGAGTACCTCCGCGCCTTCCTTCCCCCGCGGGGGAGGGACGGGGCCCCTCCGTCCCCTGCGCGTGCCGTCGACCGGGCCGGACTGTCCTCAGTCCGCGTCCAACCGCGTCGCGCAGCCAGGGCGGGGACCGGCCTCCGCACAAAAGGGCGCTCGGGGTCAGCGGCGATGCCGGCTACCCACCCGACCCGTCTTGAAACACGGACCAAGGAGTCTAACGCGTGCGCGAGTCAAAGGGCTGAAACGAAACCCCACGGCGCAATGAAGGTGAAGGCCGGCGCGCGCCGGCCGAGGTGGGATCCCCCCCCTACGGGTCGCGGGGGCGCACCACCGGCCCGTCTCTCCCGCTCCGTCGGGGAGGTGGAGCTAGAGCGTACGCGATGGTACCCGAAAGATGGTGAACTATGCCTGGGCAGGGCGAAGCCAGGGGAAACTCTGGTGGAGGCCCGCAGCGGTCCTGACGTGCAAATCGGTCGTCCGACCTGGGTATAGGGGCGAAAGACTAATCGAACCATCTAGTAGCTGGTTCCCTCCGAAGTTTCCCTCAGGATAGCTGGCGCTCGCCTCAGCAGTTTTATCCGGTAAAGCTAATGACTAGAGGCATTGGGGCCGAAACG
>NW_026040031.1:0-31596 GCF_023375975.1 Astyanax mexicanus
AGTCTTGATGAGAGCTCTGCAATGGCTTACGGTCACACTACCCTGAGAACGCCCGATCTCGTCTGATCTCGGAAGCTAAGCAGGGTTTGGCCTGGTTAGTACTTGGATGGGAGACCACCTGGGAATACCAGGTGCTGTAAGCTTTTCCCCTCTTGCTTCCATTACCATGGTCTTGTTATACATTACTAGTTTGTTATCTGAAACCCAACATAGATGAAGTTGCATAAGTAGTCTTGATGAGAGCTCTGCAATGGCTTACGGTCACACTACCCTGAGAACGCCCGATCTCGTCTGATCTCGGAAGCTAAGCAGGGTTTGGCCTGGTTAGTACTTGGATGGGAGACCACCTGGGAATACCAGGTGCTGTAGAGCTTTTCCCCTCTTGCTTCCATTACCATGGTCTTGTTATACATTACTAGTTTGTTATCTGAAACCCAACATAGATGAAGTTGCATAAGTAGTCTTGATGAGAGCTCTGCAATGGCTTACGGTCACACTACCCTGAGAACGCCCGATCTCGTCTGATCTCGGAAGCTAAGCAGGGTTTGGCCTGGTTAGTACTTGGATGGGAGACCACCTGGGAATACCAGGTGCTGTAAGCTTTTCCCCTCTTGCTTCCATTACCATGGTCTTGTTATACATTACTAGTTTGTTATCTGAAACCCAACATAGATGAAGTTGCATAAGTAGTCTTGATGAGAGCTCTGCAATGGCTTACGGTCACACTACCCTGAGAACGCCCGATCTCGTCTGATCTCGGAAGCTAAGCAGGGTTTGGCCTGGTTAGTACTTGGATGGGAGACCACCTGGGAATACCAGGTGCTGTAAGCTTTTCCCCTCTTGCTTCCATTACCATGGTCTTGTTATACATTACTAGTTTGTTATCTGAAACCCAACATAGATGAAGTTGCATAAGTAGTCTTGATGAGAGCTCTGCAATGGCTTACGGTCACACTACCCTGAGAACGCCCGATCTCGTCTGATCTCGGAAGCTAAGCAGGGTTTGGCCTGGTTAGTACTTGGATGGGAGACCACCTGGGAATACCAGGTGCTGTAAGCTTTTCCCCTCTTGCTTCCATTACCATGGTCTTGTTATACATTACTAGTTTGTTATCTGAAACCCAACATAGATGAAGTTGCATAAGTAGTCTTGATGAGAGCTCTGCAATGGCTTACGGTCACACTACCCTGAGAACGCCCGATCTCGTCTGATCTCGGAAGCTAAGCAGGGTTTGGCCTGGTTAGTACTTGGATGGGAGACCACCTGGGAATACCAGGTGCTGTAAGCTTTTCCCCTCTTGCTTCCATTACCATGGTCTTGTTATACATTACTAGTTTGTTATCTGAAACCCAACATAGATGAAGTTGCATAAGTAGTCTTGATGAGAGCTCTGCAATGGCTTACGGTCACACTACCCTGAGAACGCCCGATCTCGTCTGATCTCGGAAGCTAAGCAGGGTTTGGCCTGGTTAGTACTTGGATGGGAGACCACCTGGGAATACCAGGTGCTGTAAGCTTTTCCCCTCTTGCTTCCATTACCATGGTCTTGTTATACATTACTAGTTTGTTATCTGAAACCCAACATAGATGAAGTTGCATAAGTAGTCTTGATGAGAGCTCTGCAATGGCTTACGGTCACACTACCCTGAGAACGCCCGATCTCGTCTGATCTCGGAAGCTAAGCAGGGTTTGGCCTGGTTAGTACTTGGATGGGAGACCACCTGGGAATACCAGGTGCTGTAAGCTTTTCCCCTCTTGCTTCCATTACCATGGTCTTGTTATACATTACTAGTTTGTTATCTGAAACCCAACATAGATGAAGTTGCATAAGTAGTCTTGATGAGAGCTCTGCAATGGCTTACGGTCACACTACCCTGAGAACGCCCGATCTCGTCTGATCTCGGAAGCTAAGCAGGGTTTGGCCTGGTTAGTACTTGGATGGGAGACCACCTGGGAATACCAGGTGCTGTAAGCTTTTCCCCTCTTGCTTCCATTACCATGGTCTTGTTATACATTACTAGTTTGTTATCTGAAACCCAACATAGATGAAGTTGCATAAGTAGTCTTGATGAGAGCTCTGCAATGGCTTACGGTCACACTACCCTGAGAACGCCCGATCTCGTCTGATCTCGGAAGCTAAGCAGGGTTTGGCCTGGTTAGTACTTGGATGGGAGACCACCTGGGAATACCAGGTGCTGTAAGCTTTTCCCCTCTTGCTTCCATTACCATGGTCTTGTTATACATTACTAGTTTGTTATCTGAAACCCAACATAGATGAAGTTGCATAAGTAGTCTTGATGAGAGCTCTGCAATGGCTTACGGTCACACTACCCTGAGAACGCCCGATCTCGTCTGATCTCGGAAGCTAAGCAGGGTTTGGCCTGGTTAGTACTTGGATGGGAGACCACCTGGGAATACCAGGTGCTGTAAGCTTTTCCCCTCTTGCTTCCATTACCATGGTCTTGTTATACATTACTAGTTTGTTATCTGAAACCCAACATAGATGAAGTTGCATAAGTAGTCTTGATGAGAGCTCTGCAATGGCTTACGGTCACACTACCCTGAGAACGCCCGATCTCGTCTGATCTCGGAAGCTAAGCAGGGTTTGGCCTGGTTAGTACTTGGATGGGAGACCACCTGGGAATACCAGGTGCTGTAAGCTTTTCCCCTCTTGCTTCCATTACCATGGTCTTGTTATACATTACTAGTTTGTTATCTGAAACCCAACATAGATGAAGTTGCATAAGTAGTCTTGATGAGAGCTCTGCAATGGCTTACGGTCACACTACCCTGAGAACGCCCGATCTCGTCTGATCTCGGAAGCTAAGCAGGGTTTGGCCTGGTTAGTACTTGGATGGGAGACCACCTGGGAATACCAGGTGCTGTAAGCTTTTCCCCTCTTGCTTCCATTACCATGGTCTTGTTATACATTACTAGTTTGTTATCTGAAACCCAACATAGATGAAGTTGCATAAGTAGTCTTGATGAGAGCTCTGCAATGGCTTACGGTCACACTACCCTGAGAACGCCCGATCTCGTCTGATCTCGGAAGCTAAGCAGGGTTTGGCCTGGTTAGTACTTGGATGGGAGACCACCTGGGAATACCAGGTGCTGTAAGCTTTTCCCCTCTTGCTTCCATTACCATGGTCTTGTTATACATTACTAGTTTGTTATCTGAAACCCAACATAGATGAAGTTGCATAAGTAGTCTTGATGAGAGCTCTGCAATGGCTTACGGTCACACTACCCTGAGAACGCCCGATCTCGTCTGATCTCGGAAGCTAAGCAGGGTTTGGCCTGGTTAGTACTTGGATGGGAGACCACCTGGGAATACCAGGTGCTGTAAGCTTTTCCCCTCTTGCTTCCATTACCATGGTCTTGTTATACATTACTAGTTTGTTATCTGAAACCCAACATAGATGAAGTTGCATAAGTAGTCTTGATGAGAGCTCTGCAATGGCTTACGGTCACACTACCCTGAGAACGCCCGATCTCGTCTGATCTCGGAAGCTAAGCAGGGTTTGGCCTGGTTAGTACTTGGATGGGAGACCACCTGGGAATACCAGGTGCTGTAAGCTTTTCCCCTCTTGCTTCCATTACCATGGTCTTGTTATACATTACTAGTTTGTTATCTGAAACCCAACATAGATGAAGTTGCATAAGTAGTCTTGATGAGAGCTCTGCAATGGCTTACGGTCACACTACCCTGAGAACGCCCGATCTCGTCTGATCTCGGAAGCTAAGCAGGGTTTGGCCTGGTTAGTACTTGGATGGGAGACCACCTGGGAATACCAGGTGCTGTAAGCTTTTCCCCTCTTGCTTCCATTACCATGGTCTTGTTATACATTACTAGTTTGTTATCTGAAACCCAACATAGATGAAGTTGCATAAGTAGTCTTGATGAGAGCTCTGCAATGGCTTACGGTCACACTACCCTGAGAACGCCCGATCTCGTCTGATCTCGGAAGCTAAGCAGGGTTTGGCCTGGTTAGTACTTGGATGGGAGACCACCTGGGAATACCAGGTGCTGTAAGCTTTTCCCCTCTTGCTTCCATTACCATGGTCTTGTTATACATTACTAGTTTGTTATCTGAAACCCAACATAGATGAAGTTGCATAAGTAGTCTTGATGAGAGCTCTGCAATGGCTTACGGTCACACTACCCTGAGAACGCCCGATCTCGTCTGATCTCGGAAGCTAAGCAGGGTTTGGCCTGGTTAGTACTTGGATGGGAGACCACCTGGGAATACCAGGTGCTGTAAGCTTTTCCCCTCTTGCTTCCATTACCATGGTCTTGTTATACATTACTAGTTTGTTATCTGAAACCCAACATAGATGAAGTTGCATAAGTAGTCTTGATGAGAGCTCTGCAATGGCTTACGGTCACACTACCCTGAGAACGCCCGATCTCGTCTGATCTCGGAAGCTAAGCAGGGTTTGGCCTGGTTAGTACTTGGATGGGAGACCACCTGGGAATACCAGGTGCTGTAAGCTTTTCCCCTCTTGCTTCCATTACCATGGTCTTGTTATACATTACTAGTTTGTTATCTGAAACCCAACATAGATGAAGTTGCATAAGTAGTCTTGATGAGAGCTCTGCAATGGCTTACGGTCACACTACCCTGAGAACGCCCGATCTCGTCTGATCTCGGAAGCTAAGCAGGGTTTGGCCTGGTTAGTACTTGGATGGGAGACCACCTGGGAATACCAGGTGCTGTAAGCTTTTCCCCTCTTGCTTCCATTACCATGGTCTTGTTATACATTACTAGTTTGTTATCTGAAACCCAACATAGATGAAGTTGCATAAGTAGTCTTGATGAGAGCTCTGCAATGGCTTACGGTCACACTACCCTGAGAACGCCCGATCTCGTCTGATCTCGGAAGCTAAGCAGGGTTTGGCCTGGTTAGTACTTGGATGGGAGACCACCTGGGAATACCAGGTGCTGTAAGCTTTTCCCCTCTTGCTTCCATTACCATGGTCTTGTTATACATTACTAGTTTGTTATCTGAAACCCAACATAGATGAAGTTGCATAAGTAGTCTTGATGAGAGCTCTGCAATGGCTTACGGTCACACTACCCTGAGAACGCCCGATCTCGTCTGATCTCGGAAGCTAAGCAGGGTTTGGCCTGGTTAGTACTTGGATGGGAGACCACCTGGGAATACCAGGTGCTGTAAGCTTTTCCCCTCTTGCTTCCATTACCATGGTCTTGTTATACATTACTAGTTTGTTATCTGAAACCCAACATAGATGAAGTTGCATAAGTAGTCTTGATGAGAGCTCTGCAATGGCTTACGGTCACACTACCCTGAGAACGCCCGATCTCGTCTGATCTCGGAAGCTAAGCAGGGTTTGGCCTGGTTAGTACTTGGATGGGAGACCACCTGGGAATACCAGGTGCTGTAAGCTTTTCCCCTCTTGCTTCCATTACCATGGTCTTGTTATACATTACTAGTTTGTTATCTGAAACCCAACATAGATGAAGTTGCATAAGTAGTCTTGATGAGAGCTCTGCAATGGCTTACGGTCACACTACCCTGAGAACGCCCGATCTCGTCTGATCTCGGAAGCTAAGCAGGGTTTGGCCTGGTTAGTACTTGGATGGGAGACCACCTGGGAATACCAGGTGCTGTAAGCTTTTCCCCTCTTGCTTCCATTACCATGGTCTTGTTATACATTACTAGTTTGTTATCTGAAACCCAACATAGATGAAGTTGCATAAGTAGTCTTGATGAGAGCTCTGCAATGGCTTACGGTCACACTACCCTGAGAACGCCCGATCTCGTCTGATCTCGGAAGCTAAGCAGGGTTTGGCCTGGTTAGTACTTGGATGGGAGACCACCTGGGAATACCAGGTGCTGTAAGCTTTTCCCCTCTTGCTTCCATTACCATGGTCTTGTTATACATTACTAGTTTGTTATCTGAAACCCAACATAGATGAAGTTGCATAAGTAGTCTTGATGAGAGCTCTGCAATGGCTTACGGTCACACTACCCTGAGAACGCCCGATCTCGTCTGATCTCGGAAGCTAAGCAGGGTTTGGCCTGGTTAGTACTTGGATGGGAGACCACCTGGGAATACCAGGTGCTGTAAGCTTTTCCCCTCTTGCTTCCATTACCATGGTCTTGTTATACATTACTAGTTTGTTATCTGAAACCCAACATAGATGAAGTTGCATAAGTAGTCTTGATGAGAGCTCTGCAATGGCTTACGGTCACACTACCCTGAGAACGCCCGATCTCGTCTGATCTCGGAAGCTAAGCAGGGTTTGGCCTGGTTAGTACTTGGATGGGAGACCACCTGGGAATACCAGGTGCTGTAAGCTTTTCCCCTCTTGCTTCCATTACCATGGTCTTGTTATACATTACTAGTTTGTTATCTGAAACCCAACATAGATGAAGTTGCATAAGTAGTCTTGATGAGAGCTCTGCAATGGCTTACGGTCACACTACCCTGAGAACGCCCGATCTCGTCTGATCTCGGAAGCTAAGCAGGGTTTGGCCTGGTTAGTACTTGGATGGGAGACCACCTGGGAATACCAGGTGCTGTAAGCTTTTCCCCTCTTGCTTCCATTACCATGGTCTTGTTATACATTACTAGTTTGTTATCTGAAACCCAACATAGATGAAGTTGCATAAGTAGTCTTGATGAGAGCTCTGCAATGGCTTACGGTCACACTACCCTGAGAACGCCCGATCTCGTCTGATCTCGGAAGCTAAGCAGGGTTTGGCCTGGTTAGTACTTGGATGGGAGACCACCTGGGAATACCAGGTGCTGTAAGCTTTTCCCCTCTTGCTTCCATTACCATGGTCTTGTTATACATTACTAGTTTGTTATCTGAAACCCAACATAGATGAAGTTGCATAAGTAGTCTTGATGAGAGCTCTGCAATGGCTTACGGTCACACTACCCTGAGAACGCCCGATCTCGTCTGATCTCGGAAGCTAAGCAGGGTTTGGCCTGGTTAGTACTTGGATGGGAGACCACCTGGGAATACCAGGTGCTGTAAGCTTTTCCCCTCTTGCTTCCATTACCATGGTCTTGTTATACATTACTAGTTTGTTATCTGAAACCCAACATAGATGAAGTTGCATAAGTAGTCTTGATGAGAGCTCTGCAATGGCTTACGGTCACACTACCCTGAGAACGCCCGATCTCGTCTGATCTCGGAAGCTAAGCAGGGTTTGGCCTGGTTAGTACTTGGATGGGAGACCACCTGGGAATACCAGGTGCTGTAAGCTTTTCCCCTCTTGCTTCCATTACCATGGTCTTGTTATACATTACTAGTTTGTTATCTGAAACCCAACATAGATGAAGTTGCATAAGTAGTCTTGATGAGAGCTCTGCAATGGCTTACGGTCACACTACCCTGAGAACGCCCGATCTCGTCTGATCTCGGAAGCTAAGCAGGGTTTGGCCTGGTTAGTACTTGGATGGGAGACCACCTGGGAATACCAGGTGCTGTAAGCTTTTCCCCTCTTGCTTCCATTACCATGGTCTTGTTATACATTACTAGTTTGTTATCTGAAACCCAACATAGATGAAGTTGCATAAGTAGTCTTGATGAGAGCTCTGCAATGGCTTACGGTCACACTACCCTGAGAACGCCCGATCTCGTCTGATCTCGGAAGCTAAGCAGGGTTTGGCCTGGTTAGTACTTGGATGGGAGACCACCTGGGAATACCAGGTGCTGTAAGCTTTTCCCCTCTTGCTTCCATTACCATGGTCTTGTTATACATTACTAGTTTGTTATCTGAAACCCAACATAGATGAAGTTGCATAAGTAGTCTTGATGAGAGCTCTGCAATGGCTTACGGTCACACTACCCTGAGAACGCCCGATCTCGTCTGATCTCGGAAGCTAAGCAGGGTTTGGCCTGGTTAGTACTTGGATGGGAGACCACCTGGGAATACCAGGTGCTGTAAGCTTTTCCCCTCTTGCTTCCATTACCATGGTCTTGTTATACATTACTAGTTTGTTATCTGAAACCCAACATAGATGAAGTTGCATAAGTAGTCTTGATGAGAGCTCTGCAATGGCTTACGGTCACACTACCCTGAGAACGCCCGATCTCGTCTGATCTCGGAAGCTAAGCAGGGTTTGGCCTGGTTAGTACTTGGATGGGAGACCACCTGGGAATACCAGGTGCTGTAAGCTTTTCCCCTCTTGCTTCCATTACCATGGTCTTGTTATACATTACTAGTTTGTTATCTGAAACCCAACATAGATGAAGTTGCATAAGTAGTCTTGATGAGAGCTCTGCAATGGCTTACGGTCACACTACCCTGAGAACGCCCGATCTCGTCTGATCTCGGAAGCTAAGCAGGGTTTGGCCTGGTTAGTACTTGGATGGGAGACCACCTGGGAATACCAGGTGCTGTAAGCTTTTCCCCTCTTGCTTCCATTACCATGGTCTTGTTATACATTACTAGTTTGTTATCTGAAACCCAACATAGATGAAGTTGCATAAGTAGTCTTGATGAGAGCTCTGCAATGGCTTACGGTCACACTACCCTGAGAACGCCCGATCTCGTCTGATCTCGGAAGCTAAGCAGGGTTTGGCCTGGTTAGTACTTGGATGGGAGACCACCTGGGAATACCAGGTGCTGTAAGCTTTTCCCCTCTTGCTTCCATTACCATGGTCTTGTTATACATTACTAGTTTGTTATCTGAAACCCAACATAGATGAAGTTGCATAAGTAGTCTTGATGAGAGCTCTGCAATGGCTTACGGTCACACTACCCTGAGAACGCCCGATCTCGTCTGATCTCGGAAGCTAAGCAGGGTTTGGCCTGGTTAGTACTTGGATGGGAGACCACCTGGGAATACCAGGTGCTGTAAGCTTTTCCCCTCTTGCTTCCATTACCATGGTCTTGTTATACATTACTAGTTTGTTATCTGAAACCCAACATAGATGAAGTTGCATAAGTAGTCTTGATGAGAGCTCTGCAATGGCTTACGGTCACACTACCCTGAGAACGCCCGATCTCGTCTGATCTCGGAAGCTAAGCAGGGTTTGGCCTGGTTAGTACTTGGATGGGAGACCACCTGGGAATACCAGGTGCTGTAAGCTTTTCCCCTCTTGCTTCCATTACCATGGTCTTGTTATACATTACTAGTTTGTTATCTGAAACCCAACATAGATGAAGTTGCATAAGTAGTCTTGATGAGAGCTCTGCAATGGCTTACGGTCACACTACCCTGAGAACGCCCGATCTCGTCTGATCTCGGAAGCTAAGCAGGGTTTGGCCTGGTTAGTACTTGGATGGGAGACCACCTGGGAATACCAGGTGCTGTAAGCTTTTCCCCTCTTGCTTCCATTACCATGGTCTTGTTATACATTACTAGTTTGTTATCTGAAACCCAACATAGATGAAGTTGCATAAGTAGTCTTGATGAGAGCTCTGCAATGGCTTACGGTCACACTACCCTGAGAACGCCCGATCTCGTCTGATCTCGGAAGCTAAGCAGGGTTTGGCCTGGTTAGTACTTGGATGGGAGACCACCTGGGAATACCAGGTGCTGTAAGCTTTTCCCCTCTTGCTTCCATTACCATGGTCTTGTTATACATTACTAGTTTGTTATCTGAAACCCAACATAGATGAAGTTGCATAAGTAGTCTTGATGAGAGCTCTGCAATGGCTTACGGTCACACTACCCTGAGAACGCCCGATCTCGTCTGATCTCGGAAGCTAAGCAGGGTTTGGCCTGGTTAGTACTTGGATGGGAGACCACCTGGGAATACCAGGTGCTGTAAGCTTTTCCCCTCTTGCTTCCATTACCATGGTCTTGTTATACATTACTAGTTTGTTATCTGAAACCCAACATAGATGAAGTTGCATAAGTAGTCTTGATGAGAGCTCTGCAATGGCTTACGGTCACACTACCCTGAGAACGCCCGATCTCGTCTGATCTCGGAAGCTAAGCAGGGTTTGGCCTGGTTAGTACTTGGATGGGAGACCACCTGGGAATACCAGGTGCTGTAAGCTTTTCCCCTCTTGCTTCCATTACCATGGTCTTGTTATACATTACTAGTTTGTTATCTGAAACCCAACATAGATGAAGTTGCATAAGTAGTCTTGATGAGAGCTCTGCAATGGCTTACGGTCACACTACCCTGAGAACGCCCGATCTCGTCTGATCTCGGAAGCTAAGCAGGGTTTGGCCTGGTTAGTACTTGGATGGGAGACCACCTGGGAATACCAGGTGCTGTAAGCTTTTCCCCTCTTGCTTCCATTACCATGGTCTTGTTATACATTACTAGTTTGTTATCTGAAACCCAACATAGATGAAGTTGCATAAGTAGTCTTGATGAGAGCTCTGCAATGGCTTACGGTCACACTACCCTGAGAACGCCCGATCTCGTCTGATCTCGGAAGCTAAGCAGGGTTTGGCCTGGTTAGTACTTGGATGGGAGACCACCTGGGAATACCAGGTGCTGTAAGCTTTTCCCCTCTTGCTTCCATTACCATGGTCTTGTTATACATTACTAGTTTGTTATCTGAAACCCAACATAGATGAAGTTGCATAAGTAGTCTTGATGAGAGCTCTGCAATGGCTTACGGTCACACTACCCTGAGAACGCCCGATCTCGTCTGATCTCGGAAGCTAAGCAGGGTTTGGCCTGGTTAGTACTTGGATGGGAGACCACCTGGGAATACCAGGTGCTGTAAGCTTTTCCCCTCTTGCTTCCATTACCATGGTCTTGTTATACATTACTAGTTTGTTATCTGAAACCCAACATAGATGAAGTTGCATAAGTAGTCTTGATGAGAGCTCTGCAATGGCTTACGGTCACACTACCCTGAGAACGCCCGATCTCGTCTGATCTCGGAAGCTAAGCAGGGTTTGGCCTGGTTAGTACTTGGATGGGAGACCACCTGGGAATACCAGGTGCTGTAAGCTTTTCCCCTCTTGCTTCCATTACCATGGTCTTGTTATACATTACTAGTTTGTTATCTGAAACCCAACATAGATGAAGTTGCATAAGTAGTCTTGATGAGAGCTCTGCAATGGCTTACGGTCACACTACCCTGAGAACGCCCGATCTCGTCTGATCTCGGAAGCTAAGCAGGGTTTGGCCTGGTTAGTACTTGGATGGGAGACCACCTGGGAATACCAGGTGCTGTAAGCTTTTCCCCTCTTGCTTCCATTACCATGGTCTTGTTATACATTACTAGTTTGTTATCTGAAACCCAACATAGATGAAGTTGCATAAGTAGTCTTGATGAGAGCTCTGCAATGGCTTACGGTCACACTACCCTGAGAACGCCCGATCTCGTCTGATCTCGGAAGCTAAGCAGGGTTTGGCCTGGTTAGTACTTGGATGGGAGACCACCTGGGAATACCAGGTGCTGTAAGCTTTTCCCCTCTTGCTTCCATTACCATGGTCTTGTTATACATTACTAGTTTGTTATCTGAAACCCAACATAGATGAAGTTGCATAAGTAGTCTTGATGAGAGCTCTGCAATGGCTTACGGTCACACTACCCTGAGAACGCCCGATCTCGTCTGATCTCGGAAGCTAAGCAGGGTTTGGCCTGGTTAGTACTTGGATGGGAGACCACCTGGGAATACCAGGTGCTGTAAGCTTTTCCCCTCTTGCTTCCATTACCATGGTCTTGTTATACATTACTAGTTTGTTATCTGAAACCCAACATAGATGAAGTTGCATAAGTAGTCTTGATGAGAGCTCTGCAATGGCTTACGGTCACACTACCCTGAGAACGCCCGATCTCGTCTGATCTCGGAAGCTAAGCAGGGTTTGGCCTGGTTAGTACTTGGATGGGAGACCACCTGGGAATACCAGGTGCTGTAAGCTTTTCCCCTCTTGCTTCCATTACCATGGTCTTGTTATACATTACTAGTTTGTTATCTGAAACCCAACATAGATGAAGTTGCATAAGTAGTCTTGATGAGAGCTCTGCAATGGCTTACGGTCACACTACCCTGAGAACGCCCGATCTCGTCTGATCTCGGAAGCTAAGCAGGGTTTGGCCTGGTTAGTACTTGGATGGGAGACCACCTGGGAATACCAGGTGCTGTAAGCTTTTCCCCTCTTGCTTCCATTACCATGGTCTTGTTATACATTACTAGTTTGTTATCTGAAACCCAACATAGATGAAGTTGCATAAGTAGTCTTGATGAGAGCTCTGCAATGGCTTACGGTCACACTACCCTGAGAACGCCCGATCTCGTCTGATCTCGGAAGCTAAGCAGGGTTTGGCCTGGTTAGTACTTGGATGGGAGACCACCTGGGAATACCAGGTGCTGTAAGCTTTTCCCCTCTTGCTTCCATTACCATGGTCTTGTTATACATTACTAGTTTGTTATCTGAAACCCAACATAGATGAAGTTGCATAAGTAGTCTTGATGAGAGCTCTGCAATGGCTTACGGTCACACTACCCTGAGAACGCCCGATCTCGTCTGATCTCGGAAGCTAAGCAGGGTTTGGCCTGGTTAGTACTTGGATGGGAGACCACCTGGGAATACCAGGTGCTGTAAGCTTTTCCCCTCTTGCTTCCATTACCATGGTCTTGTTATACATTACTAGTTTGTTATCTGAAACCCAACATAGATGAAGTTGCATAAGTAGTCTTGATGAGAGCTCTGCAATGGCTTACGGTCACACTACCCTGAGAACGCCCGATCTCGTCTGATCTCGGAAGCTAAGCAGGGTTTGGCCTGGTTAGTACTTGGATGGGAGACCACCTGGGAATACCAGGTGCTGTAAGCTTTTCCCCTCTTGCTTCCATTACCATGGTCTTGTTATACATTACTAGTTTGTTATCTGAAACCCAACATAGATGAAGTTGCATAAGTAGTCTTGATGAGAGCTCTGCAATGGCTTACGGTCACACTACCCTGAGAACGCCCGATCTCGTCTGATCTCGGAAGCTAAGCAGGGTTTGGCCTGGTTAGTACTTGGATGGGAGACCACCTGGGAATACCAGGTGCTGTAAGCTTTTCCCCTCTTGCTTCCATTACCATGGTCTTGTTATACATTACTAGTTTGTTATCTGAAACCCAACATAGATGAAGTTGCATAAGTAGTCTTGATGAGAGCTCTGCAATGGCTTACGGTCACACTACCCTGAGAACGCCCGATCTCGTCTGATCTCGGAAGCTAAGCAGGGTTTGGCCTGGTTAGTACTTGGATGGGAGACCACCTGGGAATACCAGGTGCTGTAAGCTTTTCCCCTCTTGCTTCCATTACCATGGTCTTGTTATACATTACTAGTTTGTTATCTGAAACCCAACATAGATGAAGTTGCATAAGTAGTCTTGATGAGAGCTCTGCAATGGCTTACGGTCACACTACCCTGAGAACGCCCGATCTCGTCTGATCTCGGAAGCTAAGCAGGGTTTGGCCTGGTTAGTACTTGGATGGGAGACCACCTGGGAATACCAGGTGCTGTAAGCTTTTCCCCTCTTGCTTCCATTACCATGGTCTTGTTATACATTACTAGTTTGTTATCTGAAACCCAACATAGATGAAGTTGCATAAGTAGTCTTGATGAGAGCTCTGCAATGGCTTACGGTCACACTACCCTGAGAACGCCCGATCTCGTCTGATCTCGGAAGCTAAGCAGGGTTTGGCCTGGTTAGTACTTGGATGGGAGACCACCTGGGAATACCAGGTGCTGTAAGCTTTTCCCCTCTTGCTTCCATTACCATGGTCTTGTTATACATTACTAGTTTGTTATCTGAAACCCAACATAGATGAAGTTGCATAAGTAGTCTTGATGAGAGCTCTGCAATGGCTTACGGTCACACTACCCTGAGAACGCCCGATCTCGTCTGATCTCGGAAGCTAAGCAGGGTTTGGCCTGGTTAGTACTTGGATGGGAGACCACCTGGGAATACCAGGTGCTGTAAGCTTTTCCCCTCTTGCTTCCATTACCATGGTCTTGTTATACATTACTAGTTTGTTATCTGAAACCCAACATAGATGAAGTTGCATAAGTAGTCTTGATGAGAGCTCTGCAATGGCTTACGGTCACACTACCCTGAGAACGCCCGATCTCGTCTGATCTCGGAAGCTAAGCAGGGTTTGGCCTGGTTAGTACTTGGATGGGAGACCACCTGGGAATACCAGGTGCTGTAAGCTTTTCCCCTCTTGCTTCCATTACCATGGTCTTGTTATACATTACTAGTTTGTTATCTGAAACCCAACATAGATGAAGTTGCATAAGTAGTCTTGATGAGAGCTCTGCAATGGCTTACGGTCACACTACCCTGAGAACGCCCGATCTCGTCTGATCTCGGAAGCTAAGCAGGGTTTGGCCTGGTTAGTACTTGGATGGGAGACCACCTGGGAATACCAGGTGCTGTAAGCTTTTCCCCTCTTGCTTCCATTACCATGGTCTTGTTATACATTACTAGTTTGTTATCTGAAACCCAACATAGATGAAGTTGCATAAGTAGTCTTGATGAGAGCTCTGCAATGGCTTACGGTCACACTACCCTGAGAACGCCCGATCTCGTCTGATCTCGGAAGCTAAGCAGGGTTTGGCCTGGTTAGTACTTGGATGGGAGACCACCTGGGAATACCAGGTGCTGTAAGCTTTTCCCCTCTTGCTTCCATTACCATGGTCTTGTTATACATTACTAGTTTGTTATCTGAAACCCAACATAGATGAAGTTGCATAAGTAGTCTTGATGAGAGCTCTGCAATGGCTTACGGTCACACTACCCTGAGAACGCCCGATCTCGTCTGATCTCGGAAGCTAAGCAGGGTTTGGCCTGGTTAGTACTTGGATGGGAGACCACCTGGGAATACCAGGTGCTGTAAGCTTTTCCCCTCTTGCTTCCATTACCATGGTCTTGTTATACATTACTAGTTTGTTATCTGAAACCCAACATAGATGAAGTTGCATAAGTAGTCTTGATGAGAGCTCTGCAATGGCTTACGGTCACACTACCCTGAGAACGCCCGATCTCGTCTGATCTCGGAAGCTAAGCAGGGTTTGGCCTGGTTAGTACTTGGATGGGAGACCACCTGGGAATACCAGGTGCTGTAAGCTTTTCCCCTCTTGCTTCCATTACCATGGTCTTGTTATACATTACTAGTTGTTATCTGAAACCCAACATGGATGAAGTTGCATAAGTAGTCTTGATGAGAGCTCTGCAATGGCTTACGGTCACACTACCCTGAGAACGCCCGAGCTCGTCTGATCTCGGAAGCTAAGCAGGGTTTGGCCTGGTTAGTACTTGGATGGAGACCACCTGGGAATACCAGGTGCTGTAAGCTTTTCCCCTCTTGCTTCCATTACCATGGTCTTGTTATACATTACTAGTTTGTTATCTGAAACCCATCATAGACGAAGTTGCATAAGTAGTCTTGATGAGAACTCTGCAATGGCTTAGGGTCACACTACCCTGAGAACGCCCGATCTCGTCTGATCTCGGAAGCTAAGCAGGGTTTGGCCTGGTTAGTACTTGGATGGGAGACCACCTGGGAATACCAGGTGCTGTAAGCTTTTCCCCTCTTGCTTCCATTGCCATGGTCTTGTTATACATTACTAGTTTATTATCTGAAACCCAACATAGATGAAGTTGCATAAGTAGTCTTGATGAGAGCTCTGCAATGGCTTACGGTCACACTACCCTGAGAACGCCCGATCTCGTCTGATCTCGGAAGCTAAGCAGGGTTTGGCCTGGTTAGTACTTGGATGGGAGACCACCTGGGAATACCAGGTGCTGTAAGCTTTTCCCCTCTTGCTTCCATTACCATGGTCTTGTTATACATTACTAGTTTGTTATCTGAAACCCAACATAGATGAAGTTGCATAAGTAGTCTTGATGAGAGCTCTGCAATGGCTTACGGTCACACTACCCTGAGAACGCCCGATCTCGTCTGGTCTCGGAAGCTAAGCAGGGTTTGGCCTGGTTAGTACTTGGATGGGAGACCACCTGGGAATACCAGGTGCTGTAAGCTTTTCCCTCTAGCTTCCATTACCATGGTCTTGTTATACATTACTAGTTTGTTATCTGAAACCCAACATGGATGAAGTTGCATAAGTAGTCTTGATGAGAGCTCTGCAATGGCTTACGGTCACACTACCCTGAGAACGCCCGAGCTCGTCTGATCTCGGAAGCTAAGCAGGGTTTGGCCTGGTTAGTACTTGGATGGGAGACCACCTGGGAATACCAGGTGCTGTAAGCTTTTCCCCTCTTGCTTCCATTACCATGGTCTTGTTATACATTACTAGTTTGTTATCTGAAACCCATCATAGATGAAGTTGCATAAGTAGTCTTGATGAGAACTCTGCAATGGCTTACGGTCACACTACCCTGAGAACGCCCGATCTCGTCTGATCTCGGAAGCTAAGCAGGGTTTGGCCTGGTTAGTACTTGGATGGGAGACCACCTGGGAATACCAGGTGCTGTAAGCTTTTTTTTCCCCTCTTGCTTCCATTACCATGGTCTTGTTATACATTACTAGTTTGTTATCTGAAACCCAACATAGATGAAGTTGCATAAGTAGTCTTGATGAGAGCTCTGCAATGGCTTACGGTCACACTACCCTGAGAACGCCCGATCTCGTCTGATCTCGGAAGCTAAGCAGGGTTTGGCCTGGTTAGTACTTGGATGGGAGACCACCTGGGAATACCAGGTGCTGTAAGCTTTTCCCCTCTTGCTTCCATTACCATGGTCTTGTTATACATTACTAGTTTGTTATCTGAAACCCAACATAGATGAAGTTGCATAAGTAGTCTTGATGAGAGCTCTGCAATGGCTTACGGTCACACTACCCTGAGAACGCCCGATCTCGTCTGATCTCGGAAGCTAAGCAGGGTTTGGCCTGGTTAGTACTTGGATGGGAGACCACCTGGGAATACCAGGTGCTGTAAGCTTTTCCCCTCTTGCTTCCATTACCATGGTCTTGTTATACATTACTAGTTTGTTATCTGAAACCCAACATAGATGAAGTTGCATAAGTAGTCTTGATGAGAGCTCTGCAATGGCTTACGGTCACACTACCCTGAGAACGCCCAATCTCGTCTGATCTCGGAAGCTAAGCAGGGTTTGGCCTGGTTAGTACTTGGATGGGAGACCACCTGGGAATACCAGGTGCTGTAAGCTTTTCCCCTCTTGCTTCCATTACCATGGTCTTGTTATACATTACTAGTTTGTTATCTGAAACCCAACATAGATGAAGTTGCATAAGTAGTCTTGATGAGAGCTCTGCAATGGCTTACGGTCACACTACCCTGAGAACGCCCGATCTCGTCTGATCTCGGAAGCTAAGCAGGGTTTGGCCTGGTTAGTACTTGGATGGGAGACCACCTGGGAATACCAGGTGCTGTAAGCTTTTCCCCTCTTGCTTCCATTACCATGGTCTTGTTATACATTACTAGTTTGTTATCTGAAACCCAACATAGATGAAGTTGCATAAGTAGTCTTGATGAGAGCTCTGCAATGGCTTACGGTCACACTACCCTGAGAACGCCCGATCTCGTCTGATCTCGGAAGCTAAGCAGGGTTTGGCCTGGTTAGTACTTGGATGGGAGACCACCTGGGAATACCAGGTGCTGTAAGCTTTTCCCCTCTTGCTTCCATTACCATGGTCTTGTTATACATTACTAGTTTGTTATCTGAAACCCAACATAGATGAAGTTGCATAAGTAGTCTTGATGAGAGCTCTGCAATGGCTTACGGTCACACTACCCTGAGAACGCCCGATCTCGTCTGATCTCGGAAGCTAAGCAGGGTTTGGCCTGGTTAGTACTTGGATGGGAGACCACCTGGGAATACCAGGTGCTGTAAGCTTTTCCCCTCTTGCTTCCATTACCATGGTCTTGTTATACATTACTAGTTTGTTATCTGAAACCCAACATAGATGAAGTTGCATAAGTAGTCTTGATGAGAGCTCTGCAATGGCTTACGGTCACACTACCCTGAGAACGCCCGATCTCGTCTGATCTCGGAAGCTAAGCAGGGTTTGGCCTGGTTAGTACTTGGATGGGAGACCACCTGGGAATACCAGGTGCTGTAAGCTTTTCCCCTCTTGCTTCCATTACCATGGTCTTGTTATACATTACTAGTTTGTTATCTGAAACCCAACATAGATGAAGTTGCATAAGTAGTCTTGATGAGAGCTCTGCAATGGCTTACGGTCACACTACCCTGAGAACGCCCGATCTCGTCTGATCTCGGAAGCTAAGCAGGGTTTGGCCTGGTTAGTACTTGGATGGGAGACCACCTGGGAATACCAGGTGCTGTAAGCTTTTCCCCTCTTGCTTCCATTACCATGGTCTTGTTATACATTACTAGTTTGTTATCTGAAACCCAACATAGATGAAGTTGCATAAGTAGTCTTGATGAGAGCTCTGCAATGGCTTACGGTCACACTACCCTGAGAACGCCCGATCTCGTCTGATCTCGGAAGCTAAGCAGGGTTTGGCCTGGTTAGTACTTGGATGGGAGACCACCTGGGAATACCAGGTGCTGTAAGCTTTTCCCCTCTTGCTTCCATTACCATGGTCTTGTTATACATTACTAGTTTGTTATCTGAAACCCAACATAGATGAAGTTGCATAAGTAGTCTTGATGAGAGCTCTGCAATGGCTTACGGTCACACTACCCTGAGAACGCCCGATCTCGTCTGATCTCGGAAGCTAAGCAGGGTTTGGCCTGGTTAGTACTTGGATGGGAGACCACCTGGGAATACCAGGTGCTGTAAGCTTTTCCCCTCTTGCTTCCATTACCATGGTCTTGTTATACATTACTAGTTTGTTATCTGAAACCCAACATAGATGAAGTTGCATAAGTAGTCTTGATGAGAGCTCTGCAATGGCTTACGGTCACACTACCCTGAGAACGCCCGATCTCGTCTGATCTCGGAAGCTAAGCAGGGTTTGGCCTGGTTAGTACTTGGATGGGAGACCACCTGGGAATACCAGGTGCTGTAAGCTTTTCCCCTCTTGCTTCCATTACCATGGTCTTGTTATACATTACTAGTTTGTTATCTGAAACCCAACATAGATGAAGTTGCATAAGTAGTCTTGATGAGAGCTCTGCAATGGCTTACGGTCACACTACCCTGAGAACGCCCGATCTCGTCTGATCTCGGAAGCTAAGCAGGGTTTGGCCTGGTTAGTACTTGGATGGGAGACCACCTGGGAATACCAGGTGCTGTAAGCTTTTCCCCTCTTGCTTCCATTACCATGGTCTTGTTATACATTACTAGTTTGTTATCTGAAACCCAACATAGATGAAGTTGCATAAGTAGTCTTGATGAGAGCTCTGCAATGGCTTACGGTCACACTACCCTGAGAACGCCCGATCTCGTCTGATCTCGGAAGCTAAGCAGGGTTTGGCCTGGTTAGTACTTGGATGGGAGACCACCTGGGAATACCAGGTGCTGTAAGCTTTTCCCCTCTTGCTTCCATTACCATGGTCTTGTTATACATTACTAGTTTGTTATCTGAAACCCAACATAGATGAAGTTGCATAAGTAGTCTTGATGAGAGCTCTGCAATGGCTTACGGTCACACTACCCTGAGAACGCCCGATCTCGTCTGATCTCGGAAGCTAAGCAGGGTTTGGCCTGGTTAGTACTTGGATGGGAGACCACCTGGGAATACCAGGTGCTGTAAGCTTTTCCCCTCTTGCTTCCATTACCATGGTCTTGTTATACATTACTAGTTTGTTATCTGAAACCCAACATAGATGAAGTTGCATAAGTAGTCTTGATGAGAGCTCTGCAATGGCTTACGGTCACACTACCCTGAGAACGCCCGATCTCGTCTGATCTCGGAAGCTAAGCAGGGTTTGGCCTGGTTAGTACTTGGATGGGAGACCACCTGGGAATACCAGGTGCTGTAAGCTTTTCCCCTCTTGCTTCCATTACCATGGTCTTGTTATACATTACTAGTTTGTTATCTGAAACCCAACATAGATGAAGTTGCATAAGTAGTCTTGATGAGAGCTCTGCAATGGCTTACGGTCACACTACCCTGAGAACGCCCGATCTCGTCTGATCTCGGAAGCTAAGCAGGGTTTGGCCTGGTTAGTACTTGGATGGGAGACCACCTGGGAATACCAGGTGCTGTAAGCTTTTCCCCTCTTGCTTCCATTACCATGGTCTTGTTATACATTACTAGTTTGTTATCTGAAACCCAACATAGATGAAGTTGCATAAGTAGTCTTGATGAGAGCTCTGCAATGGCTTACGGTCACACTACCCTGAGAACGCCCGATCTCGTCTGATCTCGGAAGCTAAGCAGGGTTTGGCCTGGTTAGTACTTGGATGGGAGACCACCTGGGAATACCAGGTGCTGTAAGCTTTTCCCCTCTTGCTTCCATTACCATGGTCTTGTTATACATTACTAGTTTGTTATCTGAAACCCAACATAGATGAAGTTGCATAAGTAGTCTTGATGAGAGCTCTGCAATGGCTTACGGTCACACTACCCTGAGAACGCCCGATCTCGTCTGATCTCGGAAGCTAAGCAGGGTTTGGCCTGGTTAGTACTTGGATGGGAGACCACCTGGGAATACCAGGTGCTGTAAGCTTTTCCCCTCTTGCTTCCATTACCATGGTCTTGTTATACATTACTAGTTTGTTATCTGAAACCCAACATAGATGAAGTTGCATAAGTAGTCTTGATGAGAGCTCTGCAATGGCTTACGGTCACACTACCCTGAGAACGCCCGATCTCGTCTGATCTCGGAAGCTAAGCAGGGTTTGGCCTGGTTAGTACTTGGATGGGAGACCACCTGGGAATACCAGGTGCTGTAAGCTTTTCCCCTCTTGCTTCCATTACCATGGTCTTGTTATACATTACTAGTTTGTTATCTGAAACCCAACATAGATGAAGTTGCATAAGTAGTCTTGATGAGAGCTCTGCAATGGCTTACGGTCACACTACCCTGAGAACGCCCGATCTCGTCTGATCTCGGAAGCTAAGCAGGGTTTGGCCTGGTTAGTACTTGGATGGGAGACCACCTGGGAATACCAGGTGCTGTAAGCTTTTCCCCTCTTGCTTCCATTACCATGGTCTTGTTATACATTACTAGTTTGTTATCTGAAACCCAACATAGATGAAGTTGCATAAGTAGTCTTGATGAGAGCTCTGCAATGGCTTACGGTCACACTACCCTGAGAACGCCCGATCTCGTCTGATCTCGGAAGCTAAGCAGGGTTTGGCCTGGTTAGTACTTGGATGGGAGACCACCTGGGAATACCAGGTGCTGTAAGCTTTTCCCCTCTTGCTTCCATTACCATGGTCTTGTTATACATTACTAGTTTGTTATCTGAAACCCAACATAGATGAAGTTGCATAAGTAGTCTTGATGAGAGCTCTGCAATGGCTTACGGTCACACTACCCTGAGAACGCCCGATCTCGTCTGATCTCGGAAGCTAAGCAGGGTTTGGCCTGGTTAGTACTTGGATGGGAGACCACCTGGGAATACCAGGTGCTGTAAGCTTTTCCCCTCTTGCTTCCATTACCATGGTCTTGTTATACATTACTAGTTTGTTATCTGAAACCCAACATAGATGAAGTTGCATAAGTAGTCTTGATGAGAGCTCTGCAATGGCTTACGGTCACACTACCCTGAGAACGCCCGATCTCGTCTGATCTCGGAAGCTAAGCAGGGTTTGGCCTGGTTAGTACTTGGATGGGAGACCACCTGGGAATACCAGGTGCTGTAAGCTTTTCCCCTCTTGCTTCCATTACCATGGTCTTGTTATACATTACTAGTTTGTTATCTGAAACCCAACATAGATGAAGTTGCATAAGTAGTCTTGATGAGAGCTCTGCAATGGCTTACGGTCACACTACCCTGAGAACGCCCGATCTCGTCTGATCTCGGAAGCTAAGCAGGGTTTGGCCTGGTTAGTACTTGGATGGGAGACCACCTGGGAATACCAGGTGCTGTAAGCTTTTCCCCTCTTGCTTCCATTACCATGGTCTTGTTATACATTACTAGTTTGTTATCTGAAACCCAACATAGATGAAGTTGCATAAGTAGTCTTGATGAGAGCTCTGCAATGGCTTACGGTCACACTACCCTGAGAACGCCCGATCTCGTCTGATCTCGGAAGCTAAGCAGGGTTTGGCCTGGTTAGTACTTGGATGGGAGACCACCTGGGAATACCAGGTGCTGTAAGCTTTTCCCCTCTTGCTTCCATTACCATGGTCTTGTTATACATTACTAGTTTGTTATCTGAAACCCAACATAGATGAAGTTGCATAAGTAGTCTTGATGAGAGCTCTGCAATGGCTTACGGTCACACTACCCTGAGAACGCCCGATCTCGTCTGATCTCGGAAGCTAAGCAGGGTTTGGCCTGGTTAGTACTTGGATGGGAGACCACCTGGGAATACCAGGTGCTGTAAGCTTTTCCCCTCTTGCTTCCATTACCATGGTCTTGTTATACATTACTAGTTTGTTATCTGAAACCCAACATAGATGAAGTTGCATAAGTAGTCTTGATGAGAGCTCTGCAATGGCTTACGGTCACACTACCCTGAGAACGCCCGATCTCGTCTGATCTCGGAAGCTAAGCAGGGTTTGGCCTGGTTAGTACTTGGATGGGAGACCACCTGGGAATACCAGGTGCTGTAAGCTTTTCCCCTCTTGCTTCCATTACCATGGTCTTGTTATACATTACTAGTTTGTTATCTGAAACCCAACATAGATGAAGTTGCATAAGTAGTCTTGATGAGAGCTCTGCAATGGCTTACGGTCACACTACCCTGAGAACGCCCGATCTCGTCTGATCTCGGAAGCTAAGCAGGGTTTGGCCTGGTTAGTACTTGGATGGGAGACCACCTGGGAATACCAGGTGCTGTAAGCTTTTCCCCTCTTGCTTCCATTACCATGGTCTTGTTATACATTACTAGTTTGTTATCTGAAACCCAACATAGATGAAGTTGCATAAGTAGTCTTGATGAGAGCTCTGCAATGGCTTACGGTCACACTACCCTGAGAACGCCCGATCTCGTCTGATCTCGGAAGCTAAGCAGGGTTTGGCCTGGTTAGTACTTGGATGGGAGACCACCTGGGAATACCAGGTGCTGTAAGCTTTTCCCCTCTTGCTTCCATTACCATGGTCTTGTTATACATTACTAGTTTGTTATCTGAAACCCAACATAGATGAAGTTGCATAAGTAGTCTTGATGAGAGCTCTGCAATGGCTTACGGTCACACTACCCTGAGAACGCCCGATCTCGTCTGATCTCGGAAGCTAAGCAGGGTTTGGCCTGGTTAGTACTTGGATGGGAGACCACCTGGGAATACCAGGTGCTGTAAGCTTTTCCCCTCTTGCTTCCATTACCATGGTCTTGTTATACATTACTAGTTTGTTATCTGAAACCCAACATAGATGAAGTTGCATAAGTAGTCTTGATGAGAGCTCTGCAATGGCTTACGGTCACACTACCCTGAGAACGCCCGATCTCGTCTGATCTCGGAAGCTAAGCAGGGTTTGGCCTGGTTAGTACTTGGATGGGAGACCACCTGGGAATACCAGGTGCTGTAAGCTTTTCCCCTCTTGCTTCCATTACCATGGTCTTGTTATACATTACTAGTTTGTTATCTGAAACCCAACATAGATGAAGTTGCATAAGTAGTCTTGATGAGAGCTCTGCAATGGCTTACGGTCACACTACCCTGAGAACGCCCGATCTCGTCTGATCTCGGAAGCTAAGCAGGGTTTGGCCTGGTTAGTACTTGGATGGGAGACCACCTGGGAATACCAGGTGCTGTAAGCTTTTCCCCTCTTGCTTCCATTACCATGGTCTTGTTATACATTACTAGTTTGTTATCTGAAACCCAACATAGATGAAGTTGCATAAGTAGTCTTGATGAGAGCTCTGCAATGGCTTACGGTCACACTACCCTGAGAACGCCCGATCTCGTCTGATCTCGGAAGCTAAGCAGGGTTTGGCCTGGTTAGTACTTGGATGGGAGACCACCTGGGAATACCAGGTGCTGTAAGCTTTTCCCCTCTTGCTTCCATTACCATGGTCTTGTTATACATTACTAGTTTGTTATCTGAAACCCAACATAGATGAAGTTGCATAAGTAGTCTTGATGAGAGCTCTGCAATGGCTTACGGTCACACTACCCTGAGAACGCCCGATCTCGTCTGATCTCGGAAGCTAAGCAGGGTTTGGCCTGGTTAGTACTTGGATGGGAGACCACCTGGGAATACCAGGTGCTGTAAGCTTTTCCCCTCTTGCTTCCATTACCATGGTCTTGTTATACATTACTAGTTTGTTATCTGAAACCCAACATAGATGAAGTTGCATAAGTAGTCTTGATGAGAGCTCTGCAATGGCTTACGGTCACACTACCCTGAGAACGCCCGATCTCGTCTGATCTCGGAAGCTAAGCAGGGTTTGGCCTGGTTAGTACTTGGATGGGAGACCACCTGGGAATACCAGGTGCTGTAAGCTTTTCCCCTCTTGCTTCCATTACCATGGTCTTGTTATACATTACTAGTTTGTTATCTGAAACCCAACATAGATGAAGTTGCATAAGTAGTCTTGATGAGAGCTCTGCAATGGCTTACGGTCACACTACCCTGAGAACGCCCGATCTCGTCTGATCTCGGAAGCTAAGCAGGGTTTGGCCTGGTTAGTACTTGGATGGGAGACCACCTGGGAATACCAGGTGCTGTAAGCTTTTCCCCTCTTGCTTCCATTACCATGGTCTTGTTATACATTACTAGTTTGTTATCTGAAACCCAACATAGATGAAGTTGCATAAGTAGTCTTGATGAGAGCTCTGCAATGGCTTACGGTCACACTACCCTGAGAACGCCCGATCTCGTCTGATCTCGGAAGCTAAGCAGGGTTTGGCCTGGTTAGTACTTGGATGGGAGACCACCTGGGAATACCAGGTGCTGTAAGCTTTTCCCCTCTTGCTTCCATTACCATGGTCTTGTTATACATTACTAGTTTGTTATCTGAAACCCAACATAGATGAAGTTGCATAAGTAGTCTTGATGAGAGCTCTGCAATGGCTTACGGTCACACTACCCTGAGAACGCCCGATCTCGTCTGATCTCGGAAGCTAAGCAGGGTTTGGCCTGGTTAGTACTTGGATGGGAGACCACCTGGGAATACCAGGTGCTGTAAGCTTTTCCCCTCTTGCTTCCATTACCATGGTCTTGTTATACATTACTAGTTTGTTATCTGAAACCCAACATAGATGAAGTTGCATAAGTAGTCTTGATGAGAGCTCTGCAATGGCTTACGGTCACACTACCCTGAGAACGCCCGATCTCGTCTGATCTCGGAAGCTAAGCAGGGTTTGGCCTGGTTAGTACTTGGATGGGAGACCACCTGGGAATACCAGGTGCTGTAAGCTTTTCCCCTCTTGCTTCCATTACCATGGTCTTGTTATACATTACTAGTTTGTTATCTGAAACCCAACATAGATGAAGTTGCATAAGTAGTCTTGATGAGAGCTCTGCAATGGCTTACGGTCACACTACCCTGAGAACGCCCGATCTCGTCTGATCTCGGAAGCTAAGCAGGGTTTGGCCTGGTTAGTACTTGGATGGGAGACCACCTGGGAATACCAGGTGCTGTAAGCTTTTCCCCTCTTGCTTCCATTACCATGGTCTTGTTATACATTACTAGTTTGTTATCTGAAACCCAACATAGATGAAGTTGCATAAGTAGTCTTGATGAGAGCTCTGCAATGGCTTACGGTCACACTACCCTGAGAACGCCCGATCTCGTCTGATCTCGGAAGCTAAGCAGGGTTTGGCCTGGTTAGTACTTGGATGGGAGACCACCTGGGAATACCAGGTGCTGTAAGCTTTTCCCCTCTTGCTTCCATTACCATGGTCTTGTTATACATTACTAGTTTGTTATCTGAAACCCAACATAGATGAAGTTGCATAAGTAGTCTTGATGAGAGCTCTGCAATGGCTTACGGTCACACTACCCTGAGAACGCCCGATCTCGTCTGATCTCGGAAGCTAAGCAGGGTTTGGCCTGGTTAGTACTTGGATGGGAGACCACCTGGGAATACCAGGTGCTGTAAGCTTTTCCCCTCTTGCTTCCATTACCATGGTCTTGTTATACATTACTAGTTTGTTATCTGAAACCCAACATAGATGAAGTTGCATAAGTAGTCTTGATGAGAGCTCTGCAATGGCTTACGGTCACACTACCCTGAGAACGCCCGATCTCGTCTGATCTCGGAAGCTAAGCAGGGTTTGGCCTGGTTAGTACTTGGATGGGAGACCACCTGGGAATACCAGGTGCTGTAAGCTTTTCCCCTCTTGCTTCCATTACCATGGTCTTGTTATACATTACTAGTTTGTTATCTGAAACCCAACATAGATGAAGTTGCATAAGTAGTCTTGATGAGAGCTCTGCAATGGCTTACGGTCACACTACCCTGAGAACGCCCGATCTCGTCTGATCTCGGAAGCTAAGCAGGGTTTGGCCTGGTTAGTACTTGGATGGGAGACCACCTGGGAATACCAGGTGCTGTAAGCTTTTCCCCTCTTGCTTCCATTACCATGGTCTTGTTATACATTACTAGTTTGTTATCTGAAACCCAACATAGATGAAGTTGCATAAGTAGTCTTGATGAGAGCTCTGCAATGGCTTACGGTCACACTACCCTGAGAACGCCCGATCTCGTCTGATCTCGGAAGCTAAGCAGGGTTTGGCCTGGTTAGTACTTGGATGGGAGACCACCTGGGAATACCAGGTGCTGTAAGCTTTTCCCCTCTTGCTTCCATTACCATGGTCTTGTTATACATTACTAGTTTGTTATCTGAAACCCAACATAGATGAAGTTGCATAAGTAGTCTTGATGAGAGCTCTGCAATGGCTTACGGTCACACTACCCTGAGAACGCCCGATCTCGTCTGATCTCGGAAGCTAAGCAGGGTTTGGCCTGGTTAGTACTTGGATGGGAGACCACCTGGGAATACCAGGTGCTGTAAGCTTTTCCCCTCTTGCTTCCATTACCATGGTCTTGTTATACATTACTAGTTTGTTATCTGAAACCCAACATAGATGAAGTTGCATAAGTAGTCTTGATGAGAGCTCTGCAATGGCTTACGGTCACACTACCCTGAGAACGCCCGATCTCGTCTGATCTCGGAAGCTAAGCAGGGTTTGGCCTGGTTAGTACTTGGATGGGAGACCACCTGGGAATACCAGGTGCTGTAAGCTTTTCCCCTCTTGCTTCCATTACCATGGTCTTGTTATACATTACTAGTTTGTTATCTGAAACCCAACATAGATGAAGTTGCATAAGTAGTCTTGATGAGAGCTCTGCAATGGCTTACGGTCACACTACCCTGAGAACGCCCGATCTCGTCTGATCTCGGAAGCTAAGCAGGGTTTGGCCTGGTTAGTACTTGGATGGGAG
The DNA here is from genome assembly GCF_023375975.1 of Astyanax mexicanus. Lineage (NCBI taxonomy): Eukaryota > Metazoa > Chordata > Actinopteri > Characiformes > Acestrorhamphidae > Astyanax > Astyanax mexicanus. The sequence goes on from NW_026040031.1 coordinate 27,367, forward strand.
ACCACCTGGGAATACCAGGTGCTGTAAGCTTTTCCCCTCTTGCTTCCATTACCATGGTCTTGTTATACATTACTAGTTTGTTATCTGAAACCCAACATAGATGAAGTTGCATAAGTAGTCTTGATGAGAGCTCTGCAATGGCTTACGGTCACACTACCCTGAGAACGCCCGATCTCGTCTGATCTCGGAAGCTAAGCAGGGTTTGGCCTGGTTAGTACTTGGATGGGAGACCACCTGGGAATACCAGGTGCTGTAAGCTTTTCCCCTCTTGCTTCCATTACCATGGTCTTGTTATACATTACTAGTTTGTTATCTGAAACCCAACATAGATGAAGTTGCATAAGTAGTCTTGATGAGAGCTCTGCAATGGCTTACGGTCACACTACCCTGAGAACGCCCGATCTCGTCTGATCTCGGAAGCTAAGCAGGGTTTGGCCTGGTTAGTACTTGGATGGGAGACCACCTGGGAATACCAGGTGCTGTAAGCTTTTCCCCTCTTGCTTCCATTACCATGGTCTTGTTATACATTACTAGTTTGTTATCTGAAACCCAACATAGATGAAGTTGCATAAGTAGTCTTGATGAGAGCTCTGCAATGGCTTACGGTCACACTACCCTGAGAACGCCCGATCTCGTCTGATCTCGGAAGCTAAGCAGGGTTTGGCCTGGTTAGTACTTGGATGGGAGACCACCTGGGAATACCAGGTGCTGTAAGCTTTTCCCCTCTTGCTTCCATTACCATGGTCTTGTTATACATTACTAGTTTGTTATCTGAAACCCAACATAGATGAAGTTGCATAAGTAGTCTTGATGAGAGCTCTGCAATGGCTTACGGTCACACTACCCTGAGAACGCCCGATCTCGTCTGATCTCGGAAGCTAAGCAGGGTTTGGCCTGGTTAGTACTTGGATGGGAGACCACCTGGGAATACCAGGTGCTGTAAGCTTTTCCCCTCTTGCTTCCATTACCATGGTCTTGTTATACATTACTAGTTTGTTATCTGAAACCCAACATAGATGAAGTTGCATAAGTAGTCTTGATGAGAGCTCTGCAATGGCTTACGGTCACACTACCCTGAGAACGCCCGATCTCGTCTGATCTCGGAAGCTAAGCAGGGTTTGGCCTGGTTAGTACTTGGATGGGAGACCACCTGGGAATACCAGGTGCTGTAAGCTTTTCCCCTCTTGCTTCCATTACCATGGTCTTGTTATACATTACTAGTTTGTTATCTGAAACCCAACATAGATGAAGTTGCATAAGTAGTCTTGATGAGAGCTCTGCAATGGCTTACGGTCACACTACCCTGAGAACGCCCGATCTCGTCTGATCTCGGAAGCTAAGCAGGGTTTGGCCTGGTTAGTACTTGGATGGGAGACCACCTGGGAATACCAGGTGCTGTAAGCTTTTCCCCTCTTGCTTCCATTACCATGGTCTTGTTATACATTACTAGTTTGTTATCTGAAACCCAACATAGATGAAGTTGCATAAGTAGTCTTGATGAGAGCTCTGCAATGGCTTACGGTCACACTACCCTGAGAACGCCCGATCTCGTCTGATCTCGGAAGCTAAGCAGGGTTTGGCCTGGTTAGTACTTGGATGGGAGACCACCTGGGAATACCAGGTGCTGTAAGCTTTTCCCCTCTTGCTTCCATTACCATGGTCTTGTTATACATTACTAGTTTGTTATCTGAAACCCAACATAGATGAAGTTGCATAAGTAGTCTTGATGAGAGCTCTGCAATGGCTTACGGTCACACTACCCTGAGAACGCCCGATCTCGTCTGATCTCGGAAGCTAAGCAGGGTTTGGCCTGGTTAGTACTTGGATGGGAGACCACCTGGGAATACCAGGTGCTGTAAGCTTTTCCCCTCTTGCTTCCATTACCATGGTCTTGTTATACATTACTAGTTTGTTATCTGAAACCCAACATAGATGAAGTTGCATAAGTAGTCTTGATGAGAGCTCTGCAATGGCTTACGGTCACACTACCCTGAGAACGCCCGATCTCGTCTGATCTCGGAAGCTAAGCAGGGTTTGGCCTGGTTAGTACTTGGATGGGAGACCACCTGGGAATACCAGGTGCTGTAAGCTTTTCCCCTCTTGCTTCCATTACCATGGTCTTGTTATACATTACTAGTTTGTTATCTGAAACCCAACATAGATGAAGTTGCATAAGTAGTCTTGATGAGAGCTCTGCAATGGCTTACGGTCACACTACCCTGAGAACGCCCGATCTCGTCTGATCTCGGAAGCTAAGCAGGGTTTGGCCTGGTTAGTACTTGGATGGGAGACCACCTGGGAATACCAGGTGCTGTAAGCTTTTCCCCTCTTGCTTCCATTACCATGGTCTTGTTATACATTACTAGTTTGTTATCTGAAACCCAACATAGATGAAGTTGCATAAGTAGTCTTGATGAGAGCTCTGCAATGGCTTACGGTCACACTACCCTGAGAACGCCCGATCTCGTCTGATCTCGGAAGCTAAGCAGGGTTTGGCCTGGTTAGTACTTGGATGGGAGACCACCTGGGAATACCAGGTGCTGTAAGCTTTTCCCCTCTTGCTTCCATTACCATGGTCTTGTTATACATTACTAGTTTGTTATCTGAAACCCAACATAGATGAAGTTGCATAAGTAGTCTTGATGAGAGCTCTGCAATGGCTTACGGTCACACTACCCTGAGAACGCCCGATCTCGTCTGATCTCGGAAGCTAAGCAGGGTTTGGCCTGGTTAGTACTTGGATGGGAGACCACCTGGGAATACCAGGTGCTGTAAGCTTTTCCCCTCTTGCTTCCATTACCATGGTCTTGTTATACATTACTAGTTTGTTATCTGAAACCCAACATAGATGAAGTTGCATAAGTAGTCTTGATGAGAGCTCTGCAATGGCTTACGGTCACACTACCCTGAGAACGCCCGATCTCGTCTGATCTCGGAAGCTAAGCAGGGTTTGGCCTGGTTAGTACTTGGATGGGAGACCACCTGGGAATACCAGGTGCTGTAAGCTTTTCCCCTCTTGCTTCCATTACCATGGTCTTGTTATACATTACTAGTTTGTTATCTGAAACCCAACATAGATGAAGTTGCATAAGTAGTCTTGATGAGAGCTCTGCAATGGCTTACGGTCACACTACCCTGAGAACGCCCGATCTCGTCTGATCTCGGAAGCTAAGCAGGGTTTGGCCTGGTTAGTACTTGGATGGGAGACCACCTGGGAATACCAGGTGCTGTAAGCTTTTCCCCTCTTGCTTCCATTACCATGGTCTTGTTATACATTACTAGTTTGTTATCTGAAACCCAACATAGATGAAGTTGCATAAGTAGTCTTGATGAGAGCTCTGCAATGGCTTACGGTCACACTACCCTGAGAACGCCCGATCTCGTCTGATCTCGGAAGCTAAGCAGGGTTTGGCCTGGTTAGTACTTGGATGGGAGACCACCTGGGAATACCAGGTGCTGTAAGCTTTTCCCCTCTTGCTTCCATTACCATGGTCTTGTTATACATTACTAGTTTGTTATCTGAAACCCAACATAGATGAAGTTGCATAAGTAGTCTTGATGAGAGCTCTGCAATGGCTTACGGTCACACTACCCTGAGAACGCCCGATCTCGTCTGATCTCGGAAGCTAAGCAGGGTTTGGCCTGGTTAGTACTTGGATGGGAGACCACCTGGGAATACCAGGTGCTGTAAGCTTTTCCCCTCTTGCTTCCATTACCATGGTCTTGTTATACATTACTAGTTTGTTATCTGAAACCCAACATAGATGAAGTTGCATAAGTAGTCTTGATGAGAGCTCTGCAATGGCTTACGGTCACACTACCCTGAGAACGCCCGATCTCGTCTGATCTCGGAAGCTAAGCAGGGTTTGGCCTGGTTAGTACTTGGATGGGAGACCAGCCTGGGAATACCAGGTGCTGTAAGCTTTTCCCCTCTTGCTTCCATTACCATGGTCTTGTTATACATTACTAGTTTGTTATCTGAAACCCAACATAGATGAAGTTGCATAAGTAGTCTTGATGAGAGCTCTGCAATGGCTTACGGTCACACTACCCTGAGAACGCCCGATCTCGTCTGATCTCGGAAGCTAAGCAGGGTTTGGCCTGGTTAGTACTTGGATGGGAGACCACCTGGGAATACCAGGTGCTGTAAGCTTTTCCCCTCTTGCTTCCATTACCATGGTCTTGTTATACATTACTAGTTTGTTATCTGAAACCCAACATAGATGAAGT
>NW_026040032.1:0-31551 GCF_023375975.1 Astyanax mexicanus
CAAGAAGCGCAGAAAGTCCAGGAAGGAGAGCTACGCCATCTACGTCTACAAGGTGCTGAAGCAGGTCCACCCCGACACCGGAATCTCCTCAAAGGCGATGGGTATCATGAACTCCTTCGTGAACGACATCTTCGAGCGCATCGCCGGTGAGTCTTCCCGCCTGGCTCACTACAACAAGCGTTCCACCATCACCTCCAGGGAGATCCAGACCGCCGTGCGCCTGCTTCTGCCCGGCGAGCTGGCCAAGCACGCCGTCTCCGAGGGAACAAAGGCCGTCACCAAGTACACCAGCTCCAAGTAAAGAGCGAACCCGCTCCGATCAAACCCAACGGCTCTTTTAAGAGCCACCCACGTTTTCCACTAAAGAGCAGCGTTCCGTGTCCCTTTTCTAATGTGTTTTGGAAAAGAAAAAAAAAACATTAAGTATTCATATACGTAGTGTGTGTGTGTGTGTGTATTGTAGTGAATGTGTATATTTATATGTATAAAAATAATAAATAAAATTGTGAACATATATATATATATATTATATATATATGATATATTAGATATGTATATGTATATTAGATATGTATATAGATATATATATATGTATATAGAGATATATATATATATATGTATATAGAGATATATATATATATATATATATATATGTATATATATAGATATATATATACATATATATATATATATATAGATATATATATAGATATAGATATAGATATATAGATATAGATATAGAGATATAGATATAGAGATATAGATATAGATATATAGATATAGATATAGATATATAGATAGAAGAAATGGAAGGCGCATGATTCCCCATTATGTGCTGGGCTATGCAGTGACTAGTGACACTAGTGACCAGTACATAGGTGGTCAATAAATCACACAAATAGTACATAAGAGGTGGTACAGCACAAAGTGTGTATAAGAGATTATGCTATTCATGGGGAAGTGACATATTGCACAACGTCTATGCCTAGAGGAGATCAAAGTACACATATGTATGTACACATTAGCCACGTGCAAAGTGCTATAATTACTATAGTGCTAGATTATTATAGTGCTATAATTAAAGAACAGTTGAGCTTACCTAGTAGTAACACAATCCCAATGATAAGCGTGTAACTGCTCTGCCCTATGACACATACTGTGACAAACTCTGTTGTAATTTGTTTCAAGAAAATACAGCCAATGAATCTAGACATACACCAAAACTAGCTCCTAGTGAGCTGCATATAAACATGTGATTAGAAATCATATGTCGCTATGAATGATTAATGTTAAATGTAACCTATTTGTGGTGTTACAAACTTTTTTCTGCATCCATAAACAGAAAATCAGCTGTAAGCCACACAAAACACACCCTACACGACTGTTGGTCCAACATCTGAGCTTCCACACCTGATGCTGCTAACGAGAGCCGCGTGTGAACGATAGAGCCAGGTGTGCTTCGTCTTACAAAGGCATAAATAAGCCCCCTCCCAGGTCAGCAAGCGAGACCCCAATTTTGGCGTCATGTTTGTCTTAACAGGCAGCAAGTAGAACCAGATCAGGGTAGTAAAGCAACACGCTTACTGTTTGGAGTAGAAATTTAGCTTATTATGCTGCTGCACACAGCTAGGCCTCAGAGTTCTACAGGTGCTGGTGGTTTAGGTATATTGATAAGTTAGGCCTCAGTTATGTAGTGTTTCTGCAGTGTTTTTAGGTCTATTTATATGTTAGGCCTGAGTAATATAGTGCTTCTGCAGTGTTTTTAGGTATATTGATAAGTTAGGCCTCAGTTATGTAGTGTTTCTGCAGTGTTTTTAGGTCTATTTATATGTTAGGCCTGAGTAATATAGTGCTTCTGCAGTGTTTTTAGGTATATTGATAAGTTAGGCATCAGTTATGTAGTGCTGCTGCAGCATTTTCAGGTATATTTATATGTTAGGTCTCATAAATATACCTGCACACACTGCAGCAGCACTACATTACTATGTTACGCCTGAGTATCATAGTGCTGCTTCAGTGTGTGCAGGTATATTTCTACGTTAGGCCTGTCTGTCATAGTGTTGCTGCAGCGTGTGCAGGTGTATTTAGAAGCTAGGCCTCAGTTCATCGGGTGCTGGTGGAATGCGTACGTGTAAGAGCCGCAGCTAGCCAACAAGGTTCTACAGCAGGTAGAGTGAGCGCGCAGGTAAAAGTAGGCACTAGGCCTCAGTGTTACAGTGCTGCTGCAGTGTGTTCAGGTTAATTTAGGAGCTAGGCCTCAGTAATATGGTGCTGCTGCAGTGTTTTTTTAGTTATATTTATATGTTAGGCCTCAGTAGTATATACCTGCACACACTGCAGCAGCACTATAAGTTAGGGCTGAGTATCATAGTGCTGCTGCAGTGTGTGCAGGTACATTTAGGTGCTAGGCCTCAGTTATGTAGTGCTGCCGCAGAGTTTTCGTGTCTATTTGTATGTTAGGCCTGAGCAATATAGTGCTTCTGCAGCGTTTTTAGGTATATTGATTTGTTAGGCCTCAGTATTGTAGTGCTGCTTCAGTGTGTGCAGGTACATTTAGGAGCTAGGCCTCATAAATATACCAAAAAAAAAACACTGCAGCAGCACCATTTTACTATGTTATGCCTCAGTAGAATATACCTGCACACACTGCAGCAGCACTATAAGTTAGGGCTGAGTATCATAGTGCTGCTGCAGTGTGTGCAGGTACATTTAGGAGCTAGGCCTCAGTAATGTAGTGCTGCCGCAGCGTTTTTAAGTATCTTGATAAGTAAGGCCTCAGTAATGTAGTGCTGCTGCAGTGTTTTTAGGTATCTTGATAAGTAAGGCCTCAGTTATGTAGTGGTTCTGCAGAGTTTTTAGGTATATTGATTTGTTAGGCCTCAGTATTATAGTGCTGCTGCAGTGTGTGCAGGTACATTTAGGAGCTAGGCCTCAGTAATATAGTGCTTCTGCAGCGTATTTAGATCTATTTATATGTTAGGCCTGAGCAATATAGTGCTTCTGCAGCGTATTTAGGTCTATTTATATGTTAGGCCTGAGCAATATAGTGCTTCTGCAGTGTTTTTCGGTGTCTTGATAAGTTAGGCCTCAGTTATGTAGTGCTGCTGCAGCGTGTGCAGGTGTATTTAGAAGCTAGGCCTCAGAGTTCTACGGGTGCTTGTGGAATGCGTACGCGTAAGAGCCGCAGCTAGGCAACGAGGTTCTACAGCAGGTAGAGTGAGCGCGCAGGTAAAAGTAGGCACTAGGCCTCAGTGTTACAGTGCTGCTGCGGTGTGTTCAGGTAAAGTTAGGAGTTAGGCCTCAGTATTGCAGCGCTCGTGGAGTGTGAATTTAGCCGCTAGGCCTCAGCCTTCCGATTGACAGAATGTTCATGTAGGCCTTTACCTACTGCTATATTTGGATCTATTAAAAATGTTACCACAATAAAAGTGTGGCCTCACGCTCATTTTTTTCTTCTGTATTAGGGTTCTGGGCGGTTGGGGTTGTCATGAATTAGGGTTAGGGTTGTAATAAATTAGGGTTATAATAAATTAGGGTTATGGTGCTTAGGGTTAGAATATATTAGGGTTAGAATATGTTAGGGTTATGGGGCTTAGGGTTAGAATATATTAGGGTTAGGGGGCTTAGGGTTAGAATATGTTAGGGTTAGGGGGCTTAGGGTTAGAATATGTTAGGGTTAGGGGGCTTAGGGTTAGAATATGTTAGGGTTAGAATATATTAGGGTTAGGGTGCTTAGGGTTAGAATATATTAGGGTTGAGGGGCTTAGGGTTAGAATATATTAGGGTTGAGGGGCTTAGGGTTAGAATATGTTAGGGTTAGGGGGCTTAGGGTTAGAATATGTTAGGGTTAGGGGGCTTTGGGTTAGAATATGTTAGGGTTAGGGGGCTTAGGGTTAGAATATGTTAGGGTTAGAATATATTAGGGTTAGGGTGCTTAGGGTTAGAATATATTAGGGTTATGGTGCTTAGGGTTAGAATATATTAGGGTTGAGGGGCTTAGGGTTAGAATATGTTAGGGTTAGGAGGTTTAGAGTTAGAATAAATTAGGGTTGGGGGGTCTTAGGGCTGGTGGAGGGCCGGTGTTTGGGGGAATTAGGGCTCGTTAACGGAGCGCCGAGTCGATTCAGGTGCGCCTAACGAGCCGCGCCCGGAGCCCGGGACCCACAAGAGCCGAGCGCGCCACGAGGAGCGCCGATCCGAGTGCGGGGCGCCGGCGACGAAGACCAGGCGGCGACAAAGACGCGTGGGAGTCGACTGCGGGAGTCGTCCATTCGCGCAACACACCGCGCGCGCACTGTGCTTTACGCACTCCACAAGGGCGCCCCGCAACACCAGCTAAACTACGCACACGCGCCTCACACACCCGACACGCTCTCGCCCACACTCTCCTCCGACGACACCCACGCCGTTCGCCCCGCTCGCGATACCCTTTCACGACATTATTACACGATAAGCACGCCAAATGCGCCGTTGCCCGTTCGGAGCGCGGCCGGCTCGGCGCGCTTCGTGGAGCGCCGCGAGAAAGGCGCCGTCCGCACGCCGCCCTTTCCGCCTTCACGACACGCGAGGGGGCCTCTCGGAGGCGGGAGAGTGCTTTAACGCTCGCCAGGTTGGCCACGCGCGCGGATTTCGTGCGAGAAACGCGGCGAGAAAACACAACGCGAGCCTGCAGCTGCGCCACGGCTGCACAGCACCGGCCGGGTTGAGTCTACAACGTTCTCATGCGGCGCTTAAGGGCCGCCCCCCTCGCCGCTGAGGGAGGTTCCACAGAACGCTACAGCAGCAGACACACAGTGCTCGCTCCAGCACGCAGCAAAGCAGAACGATGGCAGAAGTCGCTCCCGCCCCAGCCGCCTCGGCGCCCGCCAAGGCCCCCAAGAAGAAGGCGGCCGCCCGCCCCAAGAAGGCCGGCCCCAGCGTCGGCGAGCTTATCGTCAAGGCCGTCTCGGCATCCAAGGAGAGGAGCGGCGTGTCCCTCGCCGCCCTGAAGAAAGCCCTGGCTGCCGGCGGCTACGACGTGGAGAAGAACAACTCTCGCGTTAAGATCGCCGTCAAGAGCCTCGTCACCAAGGGCACTCTGGTGCAGACCAAAGGCACCGGCGCGTCGGGCTCTTTCAAGCTCAACAAGAAGCAGGCCGAGGCCAAGAAGAAGCCGGCCAAGAAGGCTGCTCCTAAAGCCAAGAAGCCCGCCGCCAAGAAACCGGCTGCCGCGAAAAAGCCCAAGAAGGTAGCGGCGAAGAAGCCCGCCGCGGCCAAGAAGTCTCCCAAAAAGGCCAAGAAACCCGCAGCGGCTGCGAAGAAGGCAACCAAGAGCCCCAAGAAGGCGAAGAAGCCGGCGGCTCCCAAGAAAGCCACCAAGAGCCCAAAGAAAGCCAAGGCTGTCAAGCCCAAAGCGGCCAAGCCCAAGGCGGCGAAGCCCAAGAAGGCTGCCCCCAAGAAGAAGTAAACGGTGCCGTTTACCTTCATGTTTTGTTCCTCTCTAACAACGGCTCTTTTAAGAGCCACCCACAGTTTCGTTTCAAAGAGCTTCCTTTGCTATAAACACGTACATATATGTATTCAAAGCATATAACAGTGTCTAATGTGTATGGCGTATGACACTATTTATCGTTGTATGATCATCATTTTAACATACAAATACGGCTCCCATATAAGTAGCTGTCATAGCACAACCACAGCCACTGTAGGTATTCGTTTCATTAGTTTGTTTATTAGGTTATTTCTTTTCGTTTACAACTTTAGATTTATTTGAGCGGGAAGGCATAAGTCTCTGTCTGCAGCAGTAGGTCTCTGTCTCACACACACACAAAGCAGGCAGCACGAGGAGGAGGGGGAGGTGGGGGCCCAAAGCGAGCAGCGGAGGGCGGGCGCTGGCGTTGGACGGCGGACACGCGATTGGCTGTCTCAGCGCCAAGCGTTTACACTGCACGAGGAGGAGGGGGGAGGAGGCTGCACGAGGAGGAGGGGGGAGCGGCCGCTAGAGTTCGACGGCGGGGACGCTATTGGCTGTTGCTGCGCGAAGCTTGCAGCCAATAGGAACGTAGGCGCTTTTGCTTTATCAACAGCGCCCGGGAGCCTTCTCGCTTTATTTCAGCTTTGTTCAGCGAACACATCTGACCTGCATCATGAGCGGAAGAGGCAAAACCGGCGGCAAGGCTAGGGCCAAGGCCAAGACTCGCTCTTCCCGCGCTGGGCTGCAGTTCCCCGTGGGCCGTGTGCACAGGCTCCTGCGCAAAGGAAACTACGCAGAGCGTGTTGGCGCCGGTGCCCCCGTCTACCTTGCCGCCGTGCTGGAGTATCTTACCGCTGAGATTCTCGAGTTGGCCGGCAACGCCGCCCGCGACAACAAGAAGACTCGTATCATCCCCCGTCATCTGCAGCTGGCTGTTCGCAACGACGAGGAGTTGAACAAACTGCTCGGAGGAGTTACCATTGCCCAGGGTGGTGTGCTGCCCAACATTCAGGCTGTGCTTCTCCCCAAGAAGACCGAGAAGGCGGTCAAGGCCAAGTAAATCTCCGCTTCTTTGTCCATACCCAAAGGCTCTTTTAAGAGCCACCCAACTCTACTCAAAAAGTGCTACGTTTCCTCACCAGTAACACAACACGCAGTACATGTAATACACGCAAAATACGTGTAGTGCATATTCTATGAATTCCTTTATCACGTTACGTGATAAAGGAATAAACTAAAATGAAAATAGTATATATAACGCGATGTGTGTCTATATTTATATATATATATAGATATGGATATAGATATATATATATATAGATATATATATAGATATAGATATATATAGATATATATAGATATACACATACATGCACACACTATTATGCTTTTGATCAATGAGTAAAAGCACTAAAACAATTGACAAGATAAATATTTACAAGCTGAAAATACCTAGATATATACACACGGGTGGGTATTATGTTCGTGTGTGCGGAGATAAGTATTGTTGAATAAACAAATGAGAGCGATCAACCTGCATTGCGTTTAGTGTACATAAAACCAGGCTGGACAGCAGTAAGCCGCCACTGTGTTCTAACAGCAGTATTTTGCGGTTCGGAATGACGGCCAATAGCGCGCAAGCTCGATTTTGAAGACGCCCTATCAGACGCTGGCAGCTCCGACACGTCCAATCGGCGACGAGCGGCTCTAAAGCTTAAAAGGGCCGTGAGGAGGCGAGGGAGCGTTATTCTCTTTCAAGAGTTCAGCGCCATGGCAAGAACGAAGCAGACCGCCCGCAAGTCCACCGGTGGCAAGGCCCCGAGGAAGCAGCTGGCCACCAAGGCAGCCCGCAAGAGCGCCCCGGCTACCGGCGGCGTGAAGAAGCCTCACCGTTACAGGCCCGGCACCGTCGCTCTGAGAGAGATCCGTCGCTACCAGAAATCCACTGAGCTGTTGATCCGCAAGCTGCCCTTCCAGCGCCTGGTGCGTGAGATCGCTCAGGACTTCAAGACCGATCTGCGCTTCCAGAGCTCCGCCGTCATGGCTCTGCAGGAGGCAAGCGAGGCGTACTTGGTGGGTCTGTTTGAAGACACTAACCTGTGCGCCATCCACGCCAAGAGAGTCACCATTATGCCTAAGGACATCCAGCTGGCCCGCCGTATCCGCGGAGAGCGCGCTTAAACGGAGCGCTTTGACGTTTTCCCTTAATACCCAACGGCTCTTTTAAGAGCCACCTACCTGTGTCTGTGCCAAAAGAGTTGTTTTTCTACATGCGTTTTATATGCATTTATATATATTATATTTATTATATAAAATTATACATTGTTTTGAGTACACTTAGTACTACTTTTGCATACAACATTCATATATAATATATATATATATATATATATATGTATATATATATATATATATATATATATATATATATATATATGTATATATATGTATATATTATATTCTGTGTATTATATATATTATATTATATGCGTGTGTGTATGTATGTATATATATGTGTATATATATATATATATATATATATATATAATATATATATGTATGTATACATATATATATAATATATATGTATGTATACATACATATATTATATATATGTATGTATACATACACACATGCATATAATATATATAATTTATACATTGTTTTGAGTACACTTAGTACTACTTTTTCATACAACATTCATATATATATATATATGAATGTTGTATGAAAAAGTAGTACTAAGTGTACTCAAAACAATGTATACATTTAACATAACGTACATTTTATCAATATTTCGCGCCTTTTTAATAGCCAGCAATTACTAGAGCTTACTGCAATGGCTAAATACATAGAAACACACAAGCACAAGATTTATGAGCACATTATTGGTGAAATAATAGAGAAAGGCATCTATATATATATATATTATGTGTGTGTGCGTGAGTACTGAGGGAACTGCTGCATGTAACACTGATGGAGCTTGGATGCCACCGTGTGGTTCAACTGCACCATTGCATGCACTGTTATAAGTTGCAAGAGTTCTGTTATAAGTGTGTGTGTGGTGACATAAATTGAACTCTTCTTACTGAAAAAGGCATTGTTTCACTACACGGCGGCATCCATCAGTGTTACATGTGCAATGTAATATATACACACACATTGATATACTCGGTAATATTGTCATATTCTCTCTAGATATTAATATATACCTAGCTACATATATATATATCGTGAGGTTTACTTAATGTATAGATTATGGACGTATCATAAGACTTACAATATATTTATATACGCATGTTTTCATGTTTTAAGAGCTCTCTCTCTCTCTCTCTCTCTCTCTCTCTCTCTGTATATATATCTAAAAAATATATAGAAACGTTTTATATATTGTTCATATATACACATATATATGTGTTTGTGTGTGTGTGTTGTTAAACAGCGCAATTGCATTGATGAGGCTTAGTACCTTTTCATATGGACATGGAACATAAGACTTACTTCACTTTGTATATATAAGTGTATGTTGAGCTGACTACTTCACGTTTTAAGAGTTTGGATGCCACCATGTGGTTAAAGTTCTGTATTGCATTGCTCAAGAATATATCTATATAATTCTTGAGCATATATATTTATTGTTTTTTTCCTTTTTTTATGGAAAGAAAATTAGACATTCATGCAAACACACGCACACATATATATTGAGGCAATGTGTCTTTGCAATGTTTGAGCATATCTTGTGGCTGTGTATGAGACTATGTCCAAAACCACATTGACTCGTAAATATAAAGGAAAAATCAAATGTAGATATCCCATTTAAACTTTTTATTTGGAATTATTTATTGGGTCCAGGAGATGGCAGCAACGTCACATTCCTTAAATTACATCTTCTCTCTAATTGCAGGGCAAATATTATATGTAATACAGATAAACTTTGTGGAAAGGTCCAAATTGGCTTGACTCTGGTTTTTCATCTTACTATTGGTAATAATCAATCTAATCAATCTATATTTTCCTGGGACAATATACAATTACCTTTAATACATGTAAATAAATGAAAATAGTAATACTACTACTTGTAATGATGATGATGATGATGATAATAATAATCATAATAATGTTAATTACTAAATGACTAATAATAAAATTAATAATTATACATAATATCACCAATCATATAATAACAATAAATTATGAGTAATAAACTCTTAATAGTAAATAAAATGACTAATATTACCATTACTAATAGTAATACAAATTACTTATATGAACATTTATAATACTACTACTACTCCTACTCCTACTACTACTACTACTAATAATAATAATAATAATAATAATAATAATAACAATCAGAATGATACTACTAATAATTAATAATAACAAATTATTATTCACTATTTATTAATAAAGCATTATTAATATTTATTATACGTAATCAAATTTACCAACATTAACACTAATATAATTAATGATATTATGGCGTTAATAAAAAAATTAATAATTAAACAAAAAAATAAAATATAATAATAATAAATATTCTTATTCTTATTATAATTTTTTTTATTATTATTATTATGACTTTCTTTGGTATTTGACCATAGGGTGATTTTTTTAGACACGTGTACATGGCACTACTAAGACTTTAGTCTCTCTCTCTCTCTCTCTCTCTCTACACACACACACACACACTATATATATATATATATATATATATATATATATATATATATATATATATATATATATATATATATATATATATATATATATATAATAAAGATATATATTATATGTATATTCTCCGGCCACGGGTGGAGTGTCTGGAGTGCTAGTTTGTTGGCTATCTGGGCTGCTAGCTAGGTGAGTGAAGCTAAATTAGCGATTAGCATGTACCATTAAATTGGCCAAATATACTGCACTAAACTAGCAGGTAGGTGTTCATTCTGTCCCCTGTGTATGTATTTTATATTGTGATTAGTGTATTTAGCCACAGTGTTGTTGAAACTCGCCTACATGAGCGGTTGCTATGGCTTCCGAATAGGTAACTAGGCGCTAGCATAGCTTAGCTTAGCTTAGCGTGCGGGTTTGTTTACGTTTTCGTGGTTCACAAAATGGCGGCCATTCCCTTCTCTAGGTCAGAGGTCAGAGGTCACGAGGTACAGCGAATTTGATGTGTAGTTTATTAATGTAATTGCATTAAATTATCTTTTTACGGGGCAAAGTTTAACTGCAATGTCCATTCCCCCACTCTCTAAAAATCTACCGTTTGTGGATATTTGGTTTTCCTTAAATGGCCGCCATTTTGCGTAATTCTGCTCGCTAAATATTGCTTACACAAGTTAAGAGTTACTAAACGTGGAATCAATACATGTTTTTTGGCCGTGCTTTTAATTTCTAACTATTTTGGATAGAAGAATGAAATAATTTTTTGGAGCTAAGGTTAAAGGCAAGATTTAAACCGCTACTCTCTGACTAGTGAACCAAGTCTTTAGGACACATTTAAATATTTCATCATTGGTATACTTGACTTGAGTCCTAAGAAATAATTAAATCTTTACTAATTATGTCATTGGCGTTCTGTCCAATTGTTAAGGTGTATTTTAAGGTGTGTTAATATGTGTAATAATAATTATAACATGAATAATGTTAATTTGTTGTGTATATATATATAGTTATATATGAGTTATTTATTTATTTAATGCTATCTCTATGGAAGGTTGAAATAGGTTTAATGTACTGATCTTGTTTTTTGGTGGAGCTTGCAGCCCATCTGCTGGTCGAATGCAGACACTGCAAAGAATTATGAATGAGTGGGTGAGAAAGCAAATCTTTTTACCTGTTTTGAAATGTTTTATTTGTTTACATGATTTTGGATTAGGGGGGCCACATATGGTGGTCTAATACTGTTATTTCACATGGATCAGGAGAAATTTTCACTGAACCAAATATATTATGTGTAGAGTGAGTGAAAAGGATTGGGGCATAGTGCGAATTATTGACATGAATTCGAATAATAACAAATATTTTATTTGAGTTGTCAATTATTTACAAAGCCCAGCACAATTTTTGAAGTACTTTAGAGGTACACATTAGTAGAAGTTTAATGAACTCTGTAATTGAGTACACTTAGTTTGACGAATACACTTGAAAACTCTTTTCTATTTGATAAAACATACATGAGACACAGTAATCGTGCTTCGTGTGTTCCACAATTTGGATTTCACAAGGCATATTATTGTCCATGAGAAGACAGGCTTTCTCTGAGAAACCTACTTACTCACTACTACTACTACTACTAATAATAATAATAATCATAATAATAATAATTATAATAATAATAATAATAATTATTATTATTATTATTATTATTATTATTATTATTATTATTATTATTATGGTAGTTGTTGTTGTTGTATCTTGCAAGATGTTTTTCCCCCCCTTCCATTTGCAAAAGTTGCCCACTGGTGATCCACTAAGCAGTACATATGTTAAGGCATTTCATTTGTTGTATTATTTCTTTTTTGTTTGGGTACATTTGAAGGGACAAAATGAAACAGAAAACAAATGAAACTAACACAAATAAATATAATATAATATATATACCTAAAATAATATATATATAAAACACATAAGACATAGAAAAAGAAACCAAAAGATATATGTGAAATGATATGTAATTATATGTATGTTCATGTATTTATTATTATATGTGTGTGGATGTGTGTGTGAGAGTGAGCTTGTGTATATCCATAATATGCAATAATTGATGTTTACCTTTTTTCTCTTTTCCAACCACTTCCTTCAACGTGTCCCAGCATTTATTTTGTATGCATGAAAAGATATTAATATTAAGACATTTTAAACATAATAAATGTATTAATAATTTTATGTAATGCTATCTCCATGTAACATTGACATATGTTTAATGTACTGATCTTGTAAATTGTTGTTTTGTCTTTGTTTGTGTGTGGTTTGACAGACAGTTCTAAGGGAGATGTTTTTTGGTGGAGCTTGGAGTCCATCTGCTGGTCGAAGGAATACACTGCAGAGATTTATGAATGAGTGAGTGAGAATACAAATCTTTTGACCTGTTTTGAAATTTTATTTGTTTGCATGATTTTGGATTACGAGGGCCACATATGGTTGTCTAATTGTGTTAGTTCACATGGATCAAGAGAGTTTTTAACTGCAATATTTTATGTGTAGCGAAGTGAGCGAAATGGCTCGGGTCTGAGAGGGAATGACGGATTGAAATTCAAATATTAACAACTATTTAATTTGAGTTGTAATGTATTTGCTACTCCCAGCACAATTTATGAAGTACTTTAGAGGTACGCATTAGTAGACGTTTAGTGAACTCCGTAATTGAGTACACTTAGTTTGGCGAATACACTTTAACAAATAGCTTATATTTGATCAAACATGCATGAGACACAGTAATCGTGCTTCGTGTGTTCCACATTTTGGATTTCACACGGCAGATTATTATCCATGAGAAGACAGGCTGTCTCTGAGAAACATACTTACTCACTACTACTACTACTACTACTACTACTAATAAATATTATTATTATTATGGTTATTTCTTCGACTGTTCCAACACTCTGTGATTTAGAGCTTATTGTGTTACATTACGACAGGTTTCTGACCCATAGTTTATTTCAAGAGATGGCCTACAAATGTGTACTTTTCATCACAATTTGATTAGGGCATTTGTCTTTTATATATTATCATATAAAGATAATAGAATGAGATTCCTTTTTCAGTTGTTTAACACGATCCGCATATATGGCTACAACTTTATAATAAAGAGCAGAGGATCTTGCCCCCTTCCATTTGCAAATGTTGCCCACTGATGATCCACTAAGCCTGAAATATGTTAAAGCAGGATTTTTTGCCGTGTTATTTTTTGTTGTAGGAAATTTGAAGGGACAATACGAAACATAAACCAAAAAAAAACATAACAAGAATAACTCTAATAAAATGTATATACCTAAAATAATCTATATATATATAAATATAAATATATATATATATATATATAAACCAAAAAAGAAATAGAAAAATGAAAAAGAAAAGATTATACACAGCTCCTATGTTAGAACCCAAAACATGATTCATTCCGCCCTAGTATTTTTGATTGACAAAACATACTAAATATATGTATACATTTCTTTAATGCTATCTCCATGTAACATTGAAATAGGTTTAAGGAGTACACTGCAGAGATTTGTAAATGAGTGAGTGAGAATACAAATCTTTCTACCTGCTTTTGTAATGTTTTATTTGTTTACATGATTTTGGATTTTGAGGGCCACATATGGTTGTGTAGTAGTGTTCATTTCTTATGGATCAAGAGGGTTATTATTAACTGATATAATTATTTTATGTGTAAAGTGAGAAAAAAGGATTGGAGCATATTCCGAAAGATTGTTAGAAAATAAATCAACCTCCCAGCACAATTTTCAAAGTACTTCCGAAGTACACATTAGTAGAAGTTTAATGAACTCCGTAAATACATACACCTAGTTTGACGAATGCACTTTACAAAATGGCTTATATTTGATAAAACGTACATGATACACATTAATCGTCCTTTTTGTGGTCCACACGTTGAATTTCTCAAGGATTATTATTATTAATATTTTTATTAGATTTATTTACTTTTTTTTTATGGAGTATTTGGGTTTGTACTGCTACTACATGTCTCTTGAGCGATAACACTGGGATTTAGAGATGATGTAGTGATATATATTACGACAATATTTATTAAGCTTTTTATTTTTTGGCTGAATATAGGCTTTGTACAACACTCAAACCAACTACTAAAACCAACAAATGAACAAACACACAGCGAAATGTTTTTGTACGTTGCCCTCCGTTTGTTTGGTGAGGGGAAAATATTCAAATGTCCCACGCGGTTCAGTGCTTCCTAAAGTCGGTCTGGCAATATGTAATATTCAGCATTCATTGGTGTAAGATATCTACAGTTATTACTTTCAAGCAGATACGGTTTATAATCAGTCTTTCTGTAGCGCTCTAGCGTGCGGGGGCGGTGCGGACGGCCTCACCGCGAGGGGCCACCCAGCTGCTTTGTACTGGGCTCCGCCTCTCTGTCTTCAACTAGGTCCGGTAGAGTAGAATATCAGGCGCCGGCCGGCCGCTCTAACTTCATTCTTTCTCTTCTCGTCGACAGGGAGCAAGAGCAGCAACGATGTCCGGCCGAGGAAAAGGAGGCAAGGGGCTCGGGAAAGGAGGCGCCAAGCGTCACCGCAAAGTTCTTCGCGATAACATCCAGGGCATCACCAAGCCCGCTATCCGCCGTCTTGCGCGTCGTGGTGGCGTCAAGCGTATCTCCGGTCTGATCTACGAGGAGACCCGCGGTGTGCTGAAAGTGTTCCTGGAGAACGTGATCAGAGACGCCGTCACCTACACCGAGCACGCCAAGAGAAAGACCGTCACCGCCATGGATGTGGTGTACGCCCTGAAACGCCAGGGACGCACTCTTTACGGATTCGGAGGTTAAACGCTCGTCTAGAACAACGCAAACAACAACGGCTCTTTTAAGAGCCACCCACAAATCCACCCAAAGACAAGTTTTCCGTGTTTGAATAAGATACAGTAGTTGAATAACACTAAATTTCCCTATATAAAACGTCCCACTGCCCGTGAATTAGCAGATAAAGTGTGGAAATGCACTATGAAAGATATATTTAAGGATATCAGTATTATTGTGTGTGTGTGTGTGTGTACGCTATATATTTATAGATAATTTATACATATATGCCTACCAGTGTGTGTGTGTGTGTGTGTATATGTATACGCACGTGTGTTATTAAAGAATAGATTTTCATCATATAAATATCCGAGTCTGGGAATAAGAAGCGTCAGCGTAAAGTCAATTATTGTATGAGTTTTAGGTAGTTTTAGAGGACCGCCGTAGGATCTCCCGGCCATTCAACTGAACCAGACATTAGTTTACACGAAGGCAAAGTGATGAATAAACATACAGGCGCGCGTTTGTGCGCGCTCTCAAAGCGCATATGTCTTTATTTGTCCGCTTCTAAGCTAACGCATACGAAGCGTCAATTTTTACAAGGTATAAAACGGTCTTAAACTTAGTACACTTAGTCCTACACGGGGGCCGTCGCCTTCGCCGCTGTGTGCGCGGGAAGGCACACAAAGAGCAGGCTGCAGCAGCGGGTGGAGGGTGGAGGGTGGATGGGGTTGGGGGGGGGAGGGGGGAGGGGGGGAGGGGGGGAGGGGTATTACAGTGGAGCGAGCTGTGTTTGTCCAATGGTGGTTTGACGGCATTCGAAAGGCGTGACTCATGTTAATTAGACTAGCAGAGTGTAAATAACGTGGGGGTTAGTCGCCTCCCCCTCATTCTTCAGTCTAACTCGAAGACGAGCAGGATGCCTGAGCCAGCAAAGTCCGCCCCGAAGAAGGGCTCCAAGAAGGCCGTCACCAAGACCGCCGGCAAGGGAGGCAAGAAGCGCAGAAAGTCCAGGAAGGAGAGCTACGCCATCTACGTCTACAAGGTGCTGAAGCAGGTCCACCCCGACACCGGAATCTCCTCAAAGGCGATGGGTATCATGAACTCCTTCGTGAACGACATCTTCGAGCGCATCGCCGGTGAGTCTTCCCGCCTGGCTCACTACAACAAGCGTTCCACCATCACCTCCAGGGAGATCCAGACCGCCGTGCGCCTGCTTCTGCCCGGCGAGCTGGCCAAGCACGCCGTCTCCGAGGGAACAAAGGCCGTCACCAAGTACACCAGCTCCAAGTAAAGAGCGAACCCGCTCCGATCAAACCCAACGGCTCTTTTAAGAGCCACCCACGTTTTCCACTAAAGAGCAGCGTTCCGTGTCCCTTTTCTAATGTGTTTTGGAAAAGAAAAAAAAAACATTAAGTATTCATATACGTAGTGTGTGTGTGTGTGTGTATTGTAGTGAATGTGTATATTTATATGTATAAAAATAATAAATAAAATTGTGAACATATATATATATATATATATATATATATATATGATATATTAGATATGTATATGTATATTAGATATGTATATAGATATATATATATGTATATAGAGATATATATATATATATGTATATAGAGATATATATATATATATATATATATATATGTATATATATAGATATATATATACATATATATATATATATATAGATATATATATAGATATAGATATAGATATATAGATATAGATATAGAGATATAGATATAGAGATATAGATATAGATATATAGATATAGATATAGATATATAGATAGAAGAAATGGAAGGCGCATGATTCCCCATTATGTGCTGGGCTATGCAGTGACTAGTGACACTAGTGACCAGTACATAGGTGGTCAATAAATCACACAAATAGTACATAAGAGGTGGTACAGCACAAAGTGTGTATAAGAGATTATGCTATTCATGGGGAAGTGACATATTGCACAACGTCTATGCCTAGAGGAGATCAAAGTACACATATGTATGTACACATTAGCCACGTGCAAAGTGCTATAATTACTATAGTGCTAGATTATTATAGTGCTATAATTAAAGAACAGTTGAGCTTACCTAGTAGTAACACAATCCCAATGATAAGCGTGTAACTGCTCTGCCCTATGACACATACTGTGACAAACTCTGTTGTAATTTGTTTCAAGAAAATACAGCCAATGAATCTAGACATACACCAAAACTAGCTCCTAGTGAGCTGCATATAAACATGTGATTAGAAATCATATGTCGCTATGAATGATTAATGTTAAATGTAACCTATTTGTGGTGTTACAAACTTTTTTCTGCATCCATAAACAGAAAATCAGCTGTAAGCCACACAAAACACACCCTACACGACTGTTGGTCCAACATCTGAGCTTCCACACCTGATGCTGCTAACGAGAGCCGCGTGTGAACGATAGAGCCAGGTGTGCTTCGTCTTACAAAGGCATAAATAAGCCCCCTCCCAGGTCAGCAAGCGAGACCCCAATTTTGGCGTCATGTTTGTCTTAACAGGCAGCAAGTAGAACCAGATCAGGGTAGTAAAGCAACACGCTTACTGTTTGGAGTAGAAATTTAGCTTATTATGCTGCTGCACACAGCTAGGCCTCAGAGTTCTACAGGTGCTGGTGGTTTAGGTATATTGATAAGTTAGGCCTCAGTTATGTAGTGTTTCTGCAGTGTTTTTAGGTCTATTTATATGTTAGGCCTGAGTAATATAGTGCTTCTGCAGTGTTTTTAGGTATATTGATAAGTTAGGCCTCAGTTATGTAGTGTTTCTGCAGTGTTTTTAGGTCTATTTATATGTTAGGCCTGAGTAATATAGTGCTTCTGCAGTGTTTTTAGGTATATTGATAAGTTAGGCATCAGTTATGTAGTGCTGCTGCAGCATTTTCAGGTATATTTATATGTTAGGTCTCATAAATATACCTGCACACACTGCAGCAGCACTACATTACTATGTTACGCCTGAGTATCATAGTGCTGCTTCAGTGTGTGCAGGTATATTTCTACGTTAGGCCTGTCTGTCATAGTGTTGCTGCAGCGTGTGCAGGTGTATTTAGAAGCTAGGCCTCAGTTCATCGGGTGCTGGTGGAATGCGTACGTGTAAGAGCCGCAGCTAGCCAACAAGGTTCTACAGCAGGTAGAGTGAGCGCGCAGGTAAAAGTAGGCACTAGGCCTCAGTGTTACAGTGCTGCTGCAGTGTGTTCAGGTTAATTTAGGAGCTAGGCCTCAGTAATATGGTGCTGCTGCAGTGTTTTTTTAGTTATATTTATATGTTAGGCCTCAGTAGTATATACCTGCACACACTGCAGCAGCACTATAAGTTAGGGCTGAGTATCATAGTGCTGCTGCAGTGTGTGCAGGTACATTTAGGTGCTAGGCCTCAGTTATGTAGTGCTGCCGCAGAGTTTTCGTGTCTATTTGTATGTTAGGCCTGAGCAATATAGTGCTTCTGCAGCGTTTTTAGGTATATTGATTTGTTAGGCCTCAGTATTGTAGTGCTGCTTCAGTGTGTGCAGGTACATTTAGGAGCTAGGCCTCATAAATATACCAAAAAAAAAACACTGCAGCAGCACCATTTTACTATGTTATGCCTCAGTAGAATATACCTGCACACACTGCAGCAGCACTATAAGTTAGGGCTGAGTATCATAGTGCTGCTGCAGTGTGTGCAGGTACATTTAGGAGCTAGGCCTCAGTAATGTAGTGCTGCCGCAGCGTTTTTAAGTATCTTGATAAGTAAGGCCTCAGTAATGTAGTGCTGCTGCAGTGTTTTTAGGTATCTTGATAAGTAAGGCCTCAGTTATGTAGTGGTTCTGCAGAGTTTTTAGGTATATTGATTTGTTAGGCCTCAGTATTATAGTGCTGCTGCAGTGTGTGCAGGTACATTTAGGAGCTAGGCCTCAGTAATATAGTGCTTCTGCAGCGTATTTAGATCTATTTATATGTTAGGCCTGAGCAATATAGTGCTTCTGCAGCGTATTTAGGTCTATTTATATGTTAGGCCTGAGCAATATAGTGCTTCTGCAGTGTTTTTCGGTGTCTTGATAAGTTAGGCCTCAGTTATGTAGTGCTGCTGCAGCGTGTGCAGGTGTATTTAGAAGCTAGGCCTCAGAGTTCTACGGGTGCTTGTGGAATGCGTACGCGTAAGAGCCGCAGCTAGGCAACGAGGTTCTACAGCAGGTAGAGTGAGCGCGCAGGTAAAAGTAGGCACTAGGCCTCAGTGTTACAGTGCTGCTGCGGTGTGTTCAGGTAAAGTTAGGAGTTAGGCCTCAGTATTGCAGCGCTCGTGGAGTGTGAATTTAGCCGCTAGGCCTCAGCCTTCCGATTGACAGAATGTTCATGTAGGCCTTTACCTACTGCTATATTTGGATCTATTAAAAATGTTACCACAATAAAAGTGTGGCCTCACGCTCATTTTTTTCTTCTGTATTAGGGTTCTGGGCGGTTGGGGTTGTCATGAATTAGGGTTAGGGTTGTAATAAATTAGGGTTATAATAAATTAGGGTTATGGTGCTTAGGGTTAGAATATATTAGGGTTAGAATATGTTAGGGTTATGGGGCTTAGGGTTAGAATATATTAGGGTTAGGGGGCTTAGGGTTAGAATATGTTAGGGTTAGGGGGCTTAGGGTTAGAATATGTTAGGGTTAGGGGGCTTAGGGTTAGAATATGTTAGGGTTAGAATATATTAGGGTTAGGGTGCTTAGGGTTAGAATATATTAGGGTTGAGGGGCTTAGGGTTAGAATATATTAGGGTTGAGGGGCTTAGGGTTAGAATATGTTAGGGTTAGGGGGCTTAGGGTTAGAATATGTTAGGGTTAGGGGGCTTTGGGTTAGAATATGTTAGGGTTAGGGGGCTTAGGGTTAGAATATGTTAGGGTTAGAATATATTAGGGTTAGGGTGCTTAGGGTTAGAATATATTAGGGTTATGGTGCTTAGGGTTAGAATATATTAGGGTTGAGGGGCTTAGGGTTAGAATATGTTAGGGTTAGGAGGTTTAGAGTTAGAATAAATTAGGGTTGGGGGGTCTTAGGGCTGGTGGAGGGCCGGTGTTTGGGGGAATTAGGGCTCGTTAACGGAGCGCCGAGTCGATTCAGGTGCGCCTAACGAGCCGCGCCCGGAGCCCGGGACCCACAAGAGCCGAGCGCGCCACGAGGAGCGCCGATCCGAGTGCGGGGCGCCGGCGACGAAGACCAGGCGGCGACAAAGACGCGTGGGAGTCGACTGCGGGAGTCGTCCATTCGCGCAACACACCGCGCGCGCACTGTGCTTTACGCACTCCACAAGGGCGCCCCGCAACACCAGCTAAACTACGCACACGCGCCTCACACACCCGACACGCTCTCGCCCACACTCTCCTCCGACGACACCCACGCCGTTCGCCCCGCTCGCGATACCCTTTCACGACATTATTACACGATAAGCACGCCAAATGCGCCGTTGCCCGTTCGGAGCGCGGCCGGCTCGGCGCGCTTCGTGGAGCGCCGCGAGAAAGGCGCCGTCCGCACGCCGCCCTTTCCGCCTTCACGACACGCGAGGGGGCCTCTCGGAGGCGGGAGAGTGCTTTAACGCTCGCCAGGTTGGCCACGCGCGCGGATTTCGTGCGAGAAACGCGGCGAGAAAACACAACGCGAGCCTGCAGCTGCGCCACGGCTGCACAGCACCGGCCGGGTTGAGTCTACAACGTTCTCATGCGGCGCTTAAGGGCCGCCCCCCTCGCCGCTGAGGGAGGTTCCACAGAACGCTACAGCAGCAGACACACAGTGCTCGCTCCAGCACGCAGCAAAGCAGAACGATGGCAGAAGTCGCTCCCGCCCCAGCCGCCTCGGCGCCCGCCAAGGCCCCCAAGAAGAAGGCGGCCGCCCGCCCCAAGAAGGCCGGCCCCAGCGTCGGCGAGCTTATCGTCAAGGCCGTCTCGGCATCCAAGGAGAGGAGCGGCGTGTCCCTCGCCGCCCTGAAGAAAGCCCTGGCTGCCGGCGGCTACGACGTGGAGAAGAACAACTCTCGCGTTAAGATCGCCGTCAAGAGCCTCGTCACCAAGGGCACTCTGGTGCAGACCAAAGGCACCGGCGCGTCGGGCTCTTTCAAGCTCAACAAGAAGCAGGCCGAGGCCAAGAAGAAGCCGGCCAAGAAGGCTGCTCCTAAAGCCAAGAAGCCCGCCGCCAAGAAACCGGCTGCCGCGAAAAAGCCCAAGAAGGTAGCGGCGAAGAAGCCCGCCGCGGCCAAGAAGTCTCCCAAAAAGGCCAAGAAACCCGCAGCGGCTGCGAAGAAGGCAACCAAGAGCCCCAAGAAGGCGAAGAAGCCGGCGGCTCCCAAGAAAGCCACCAAGAGCCCAAAGAAAGCCAAGGCTGTCAAGCCCAAAGCGGCCAAGCCCAAGGCGGCGAAGCCCAAGAAGGCTGCCCCCAAGAAGAAGTAAACGGTGCCGTTTACCTTCATGTTTTGTTCCTCTCTAACAACGGCTCTTTTAAGAGCCACCCACAGTTTCGTTTCAAAGAGCTTCCTTTGCTATAAACACGTACATATATGTATTCAAAGCATATAACAGTGTCTAATGTGTATGGCGTATGACACTATTTATCGTTGTATGATCATCATTTTAACATACAAATACGGCTCCCATATAAGTAGCTGTCATAGCACAACCACAGCCACTGTAGGTATTCGTTTCATTAGTTTGTTTATTAGGTTATTTCTTTTCGTTTACAACTTTAGATTTATTTGAGCGGGAAGGCATAAGTCTCTGTCTGCAGCAGTAGGTCTCTGTCTCACACACACACAAAGCAGGCAGCACGAGGAGGAGGGGGAGGTGGGGGCCCAAAGCGAGCAGCGGAGGGCGGGCGCTGGCGTTGGACGGCGGACACGCGATTGGCTGTCTCAGCGCCAAGCGTTTACACTGCACGAGGAGGAGGGGGGAGGAGGCTGCACGAGGAGGAGGGGGGAGCGGCCGCTAGAGTTCGACGGCGGGGACGCTATTGGCTGTTGCTGCGCGAAGCTTGCAGCCAATAGGAACGTAGGCGCTTTTGCTTTATCAACAGCGCCCGGGAGCCTTCTCGCTTTATTTCAGCTTTGTTCAGCGAACACATCTGACCTGCATCATGAGCGGAAGAGGCAAAACCGGCGGCAAGGCTAGGGCCAAGGCCAAGACTCGCTCTTCCCGCGCTGGGCTGCAGTTCCCCGTGGGCCGTGTGCACAGGCTCCTGCGCAAAGGAAACTACGCAGAGCGTGTTGGCGCCGGTGCCCCCGTCTACCTTGCCGCCGTGCTGGAGTATCTTACCGCTGAGATTCTCGAGTTGGCCGGCAACGCCGCCCGCGACAACAAGAAGACTCGTATCATCCCCCGTCATCTGCAGCTGGCTGTTCGCAACGACGAGGAGTTGAACAAACTGCTCGGAGGAGTTACCATTGCCCAGGGTGGTGTGCTGCCCAACATTCAGGCTGTGCTTCTCCCCAAGAAGACCGAGAAGGCGGTCAAGGCCAAGTAAATCTCCGCTTCTTTGTCCATACCCAAAGGCTCTTTTAAGAGCCACCCAACTCTACTCAAAAAGTGCTACGTTTCCTCACCAGTAACACAACACGCAGTACATGTAATACACGCAAAATACGTGTAGTGCATATTCTATGAATTCCTTTATCACGTTACGTGATAAAGGAATAAACTAAAATGAAAATAGTATATATAACGCGATGTGTGTCTATATTTATATATATATATAGATATGGATATAGATATATATATATATAGATATATATATAGATATAGATATATATAGATATATATAGATATACACATACATGCACACACTATTATGCTTTTGATCAATGAGTAAAAGCACTAAAACAATTGACAAGATAAATATTTACAAGCTGAAAATACCTAGATATATACACACGGGTGGGTATTATGTTCGTGTGTGCGGAGATAAGTATTGTTGAATAAACAAATGAGAGCGATCAACCTGCATTGCGTTTAGTGTACATAAAACCAGGCTGGACAGCAGTAAGCCGCCACTGTGTTCTAACAGCAGTATTTTGCGGTTCGGAATGACGGCCAATAGCGCGCAAGCTCGATTTTGAAGACGCCCTATCAGACGCTGGCAGCTCCGACACGTCCAATCGGCGACGAGCGGCTCTAAAGCTTAAAAGGGCCGTGAGGAGGCGAGGGAGCGTTATTCTCTTTCAAGAGTTCAGCGCCATGGCAAGAACGAAGCAGACCGCCCGCAAGTCCACCGGTGGCAAGGCCCCGAGGAAGCAGCTGGCCACCAAGGCAGCCCGCAAGAGCGCCCCGGCTACCGGCGGCGTGAAGAAGCCTCACCGTTACAGGCCCGGCACCGTCGCTCTGAGAGAGATCCGTCGCTACCAGAAATCCACTGAGCTGTTGATCCGCAAGCTGCCCTTCCAGCGCCTGGTGCGTGAGATCGCTCAGGACTTCAAGACCGATCTGCGCTTCCAGAGCTCCGCCGTCATGGCTCTGCAGGAGGCAAGCGAGGCGTACTTGGTGGGTCTGTTTGAAGACACTAACCTGTGCGCCATCCACGCCAAGAGAGTCACCATTATGCCTAAGGACATCCAGCTGGCCCGCCGTATCCGCGGAGAGCGCGCTTAAACGGAGCGCTTTGACGTTTTCCCTTAATACCCAACGGCTCTTTTAAGAGCCACCTACCTGTGTCTGTGCCAAAAGAGTTGTTTTTCTACATGCGTTTTATATGCATTTATATATATTATATTTATTATATAAAATTATACATTGTTTTGAGTACACTTAGTACTACTTTTGCATACAACATTCATATATAATATATATATATATATATATATATGTATATATATATATATATATATATATATATATATATATATATGTATATATATGTATATATTATATTCTGTGTATTATATATATTATATTATATGCGTGTGTGTATGTATGTATATATATGTGTATATATATATATATATATATATATATATAATATATATATGTATGTATACATATATATATAATATATATGTATGTATACATACATATATTATATATATGTATGTATACATACACACATGCATATAATATATATAATTTATACATTGTTTTGAGTACACTTAGTACTACTTTTTCATACAACATTCATATATATATATATATGAATGTTGTATGAAAAAGTAGTACTAAGTGTACTCAAAACAATGTATACATTTAACATAACGTACATTTTATCAATATTTCGCGCCTTTTTAATAGCCAGCAATTACTAGAGCTTACTGCAATGGCTAAATACATAGAAACACACAAGCACAAGATTTATGAGCACATTATTGGTGAAATAATAGAGAAAGGCATCTATATATATATTATGTGTGTGTGCGTGAGTACTGAGGGAACTGCTGCATGTAACACTGATGGAGCTTGGATGCCACCGTGTGGTTCAACTGCACCATTGCATGCACTGTTATAAGTTGCAAGAGTTCTGTTATAAGTGTGTGTGTGGTGACATAAATTGAACTCTTCTTACTGAAAAAGGCATTGTTTCACTACACGGCGGCATCCATCAGTGTTACATGTGCAATGTAATATATACACACACATTGATATACTCGGTAATATTGTCATATTCTCTCTAGATATTAATATATACCTAGCTACATATATATATATCGTGAGGTTTACTTAATGTATAGATTATGGACGTATCATAAGACTTACAATATATTTATATACGCATGTTTTCATGTTTTAAGAGCTCTCTCTCTCTCTCTCTCTCTCTCTCTCTCTCTGTATATATATCTAAAAAATATATAGAAACGTTTTATATATTGTTCATATATACACATATATATGTGTTTGTGTGTGTGTGTTGTTAAACAGCGCAATTGCATTGATGAGGCTTAGTACCTTTTCATATGGACATGGAACATAAGACTTACTTCACTTTGTATATATAAGTGTATGTTGAGCTGACTACTTCACGTTTTAAGAGTTTGGATGCCACCATGTGGTTAAAGTTCTGTATTGCATTGCTCAAGAATATATCTATATAATTCTTGAGCATATATATTTATTGTTTTTTTCCTTTTTTTATGGAAAGAAAATTAGACATTCATGCAAACACACGCACACATATATATTGAGGCAATGTGTCTTTGCAATGTTTGAGCATATCTTGTGGCTGTGTATGAGACTATGTCCAAAACCACATTGACTCGTAAATATAAAGGAAAAATCAAATGTAGATATCCCATTTAAACTTTTTATTTGGAATTATTTATTGGGTCCAGGAGATGGCAGCAACGTCACATTCCTTAAATTACATCTTCTCTCTAATTGCAGGGCAAATATTATATGTAATACAGATAAACTTTGTGGAAAGGTCCAAATTGGCTTGACTCTGGTTTTTCATCTTACTATTGGTAATAATCAATCTAATCAATCTATATTTTCCTGGGACAATATACAATTACCTTTAATACATGTAAATAAATGAAAATAGTAATACTACTACTTGTAATGATGATGATGATGATGATAATAATAATCATAATAATGTTAATTACTAAATGACTAATAATAAAATTAATAATTATACATAATATCACCAATCATATAATAACAATAAATTATGAGTAATAAACTCTTAATAGTAAATAAAATGACTAATATTACCATTACTAATAGTAATACAAATTACTTATATGAACATTTATAATACTACTACTACTCCTACTCCTACTACTACTACTACTAATAATAATAATAATAATAATAATAATAATAACAATCAGAATGATACTACTAATAATTAATAATAACAAATTATTATTCACTATTTATTAATAAAGCATTATTAATATTTATTATACGTAATCAAATTTACCAACATTAACACTAATATAATTAATGATATTATGGCGTTAATAAAAAAATTAATAATTAAACAAAAAAATAAAATATAATAATAATAAATATTCTTATTCTTATTATAATTTTTTTTATTATTATTATTATGACTTTCTTTGGTATTTGACCATAGGGTGATTTTTTTAGACACGTGTACATGGCACTACTAAGACTTTAGTCTCTCTCTCTCTCTCTCTCTCTCTACACACACACACACACACTATATATATATATATATATATATATATATATATATATATATATATATATATATATATATATATATATATATATATATATATATATATATAATAAAGATATATATTATATGTATATTCTCCGGCCACGGGTGGAGTGTCTGGAGTGCTAGTTTGTTGGCTATCTGGGCTGCTAGCTAGGTGAGTGAAGCTAAATTAGCGATTAGCATGTACCATTAAATTGGCCAAATATACTGCACTAAACTAGCAGGTAGGTGTTCATTCTGTCCCCTGTGTATGTATTTTATATTGTGATTAGTGTATTTAGCCACAGTGTTGTTGAAACTCGCCTACATGAGCGGTTGCTATGGCTTCCGAATAGGTAACTAGGCGCTAGCATAGCTTAGCTTAGCTTAGCGTGCGGGTTTGTTTACGTTTTCGTGGTTCACAAAATGGCGGCCATTCCCTTCTCTAGGTCAGAGGTCAGAGGTCACGAGGTACAGCGAATTTGATGTGTAGTTTATTAATGTAATTGCATTAAATTATCTTTTTACGGGGCAAAGTTTAACTGCAATGTCCATTCCCCCACTCTCTAAAAATCTACCGTTTGTGGATATTTGGTTTTCCTTAAATGGCCGCCATTTTGCGTAATTCTGCTCGCTAAATATTGCTTACACAAGTTAAGAGTTACTAAACGTGGAATCAATACATGTTTTTTGGCCGTGCTTTTAATTTCTAACTATTTTGGATAGAAGAATGAAATAATTTTTTGGAGCTAAGGTTAAAGGCAAGATTTAAACCGCTACTCTCTGACTAGTGAACCAAGTCTTTAGGACACATTTAAATATTTCATCATTGGTATACTTGACTTGAGTCCTAAGAAATAATTAAATCTTTACTAATTATGTCATTGGCGTTCTGTCCAATTGTTAAGGTGTATTTTAAGGTGTGTTAATATGTGTAATAATAATTATAACATGAATAATGTTAATTTGTTGTGTATATATATATAGTTATATATGAGTTATTTATTTATTTAATGCTATCTCTATGGAAGGTTGAAATAGGTTTAATGTACTGATCTTGTTTTTTGGTGGAGCTTGCAGCCCATCTGCTGGTCGAATGCAGACACTGCAAAGAATTATGAATGAGTGGGTGAGAAAGCAAATCTTTTTACCTGTTTTGAAATGTTTTATTTGTTTACATGATTTTGGATTAGGGGGGCCACATATGGTGGTCTAATACTGTTATTTCACATGGATCAGGAGAAATTTTCACTGAACCAAATATATTATGTGTAGAGTGAGTGAAAAGGATTGGGGCATAGTGCGAATTATTGACATGAATTCGAATAATAACAAATATTTTATTTGAGTTGTCAATTATTTACAAAGCCCAGCACAATTTTTGAAGTACTTTAGAGGTACACATTAGTAGAAGTTTAATGAACTCTGTAATTGAGTACACTTAGTTTGACGAATACACTTGAAAACTCTTTTCTATTTGATAAAACATACATGAGACACAGTAATCGTGCTTCGTGTGTTCCACAATTTGGATTTCACAAGGCATATTATTGTCCATGAGAAGACAGGCTTTCTCTGAGAAACCTACTTACTCACTACTACTACTACTACTAATAATAATAATAATCATAATAATAATAATTATAATAATAATAATAATAATTATTATTATTATTATTATTATTATTATTATTATTATTATTATTATTATGGTAGTTGTTGTTGTTGTATCTTGCAAGATGTTTTTCCCCCCCTTCCATTTGCAAAAGTTGCCCACTGGTGATCCACTAAGCAGTACATATGTTAAGGCATTTCATTTGTTGTATTATTTCTTTTTTGTTTGGGTACATTTGAAGGGACAAAATGAAACAGAAAACAAATGAAACTAACACAAATAAATATAATATAATATATATACCTAAAATAATATATATATAAAACACATAAGACATAGAAAAAGAAACCAAAAGATATATGTGAAATGATATGTAATTATATGTATGTTCATGTATTTATTATTATATGTGTGTGGATGTGTGTGTGAGAGTGAGCTTGTGTATATCCATAATATGCAATAATTGATGTTTACCTTTTTTCTCTTTTCCAACCACTTCCTTCAACGTGTCCCAGCATTTATTTTGTATGCATGAAAAGATATTAATATTAAGACATTTTAAACATAATAAATGTATTAATAATTTTATGTAATGCTATCTCCATGTAACATTGACATATGTTTAATGTACTGATCTTGTAAATTGTTGTTTTGTCTTTGTTTGTGTGTGGTTTGACAGACAGTTCTAAGGGAGATGTTTTTTGGTGGAGCTTGGAGTCCATCTGCTGGTCGAAGGAATACACTGCAGAGATTTATGAATGAGTGAGTGAGAATACAAATCTTTTGACCTGTTTTGAAATTTTATTTGTTTGCATGATTTTGGATTACGAGGGCCACATATGGTTGTCTAATTGTGTTAGTTCACATGGATCAAGAGAGTTTTTAACTGCAATATTTTATGTGTAGCGAAGTGAGCGAAATGGCTCGGGTCTGAGAGGGAATGACGGATTGAAATTCAAATATTAACAACTATTTAATTTGAGTTGTAATGTATTTGCTACTCCCAGCACAATTTATGAAGTACTTTAGAGGTACGCATTAGTAGACGTTTAGTGAACTCCGTAATTGAGTACACTTAGTTTGGCGAATACACTTTAACAAATAGCTTATATTTGATCAAACATGCATGAGACACAGTAATCGTGCTTCGTGTGTTCCACATTTTGGATTTCACACGGCAGATTATTATCCATGAGAAGACAGGCTGTCTCTGAGAAACATACTTACTCACTACTACTACTACTACTACTACTACTAATAAATATTATTATTATTATGGTTATTTCTTCGACTGTTCCAACACTCTGTGATTTAGAGCTTATTGTGTTACATTACGACAGGTTTCTGACCCATAGTTTATTTCAAGAGATGGCCTACAAATGTGTACTTTTCATCACAATTTGATTAGGGCATTTGTCTTTTATATATTATCATATAAAGATAATAGAATGAGATTCCTTTTTCAGTTGTTTAACACGATCCGCATATATGGCTACAACTTTATAATAAAGAGCAGAGGATCTTGCCCCCTTCCATTTGCAAATGTTGCCCACTGATGATCCACTAAGCCTGAAATATGTTAAAGCAGGATTTTTTGCCGTGTTATTTTTTGTTGTAGGAAATTTGAAGGGACAATACGAAACATAAACCAAAAAAAAACATAACAAGAATAACTCTAATAAAATGTATATACCTAAAATAATCTATATATATATAAATATAAATATATATATATATATATATAAACCAAAAAAGAAATAGAAAAATGAAAAAGAAAAGATTATACACAGCTCCTATGTTAGAACCCAAAACATGATTCATTCCGCCCTAGTATTTTTGATTGACAAAACATACTAAATATATGTATACATTTCTTTAATGCTATCTCCATGTAACATTGAAATAGGTTTAAGGAGTACACTGCAGAGATTTGTAAATGAGTGAGTGAGAATACAAATCTTTCTACCTGCTTTTGTAATGTTTTATTTGTTTACATGATTTTGGATTTTGAGGGCCACATATGGTTGTGTAGTAGTGTTCATTTCTTATGGATCAAGAGGGTTATTATTAACTGATATAATTATTTTATGTGTAAAGTGAGAAAAAAGGATTGGAGCATATTCCGAAAGATTGTTAGAAAATAAATCAACCTCCCAGCACAATTTTCAAAGTACTTCCGAAGTACACATTAGTAGAAGTTTAATGAACTCCGTAAATACATACACCTAGTTTGACGAATGCACTTTACAAAATGGCTTATATTTGATAAAACGTACATGATACACATTAATCGTCCTTTTTGTGGTCCACACGTTGAATTTCTCAAGGATTATTATTATTAATATTTTTATTAGATTTATTTACTTTTTTTTTATGGAGTATTTGGGTTTGTACTGCTACTACATGTCTCTTGAGCGATAACACTGGGATTTAGAGATGATGTAGTGATATATATTACGACAATATTTATTAAGCTTTTTATTTTTTGGCTGAATATAGGCTTTGTACAACACTCAAACCAACTACTAAAACCAACAAATGAACAAACACACAGCGAAATGTTTTTGTACGTTGCCCTCCGTTTGTTTGGTGAGGGGAAAATATTCAAATGTCCCACGCGGTTCAGTGCTTCCTAAAGTCGGTCTGGCAATATGTAATATTCAGCATTCATTGGTGTAAGATATCTACAGTTATTACTTTCAAGCAGATACGGTTTATAATCAGTCTTTCTGTAGCGCTCTAGCGTGCGGGGGCGGTGCGGACGGCCTCACCGCGAGGGGCCACCCAGCTGCTTTGTACTGGGCTCCGCCTCTCTGTCTTCAACTAGGTCCGGTAGAGTAGAATATCAGGCGCCGGCCGGCCGCTCTAACTTCATTCTTTCTCTTCTCGTCGACAGGGAGCAAGAGCAGCAACGATGTCCGGCCGAGGAAAAGGAGGCAAGGGGCTCGGGAAAGGAGGCGCCAAGCGTCACCGCAAAGTTCTTCGCGATAACATCCAGGGCATCACCAAGCCCGCTATCCGCCGTCTTGCGCGTCGTGGTGGCGTCAAGCGTATCTCCGGTCTGATCTACGAGGAGACCCGCGGTGTGCTGAAAGTGTTCCTGGAGAACGTGATCAGAGACGCCGTCACCTACACCGAGCACGCCAAGAGAAAGACCGTCACCGCCATGGATGTGGTGTACGCCCTGAAACGCCAGGGACGCACTCTTTACGGATTCGGAGGTTAAACGCTCGTCTAGAACAACGCAAACAACAACGGCTCTTTTAAGAGCCACCCACAAATCCACCCAAAGACAAGTTTTCCGTGTTTGAATAAGATACAGTAGTTGAATAACACTAAATTTCCCTATATAAAACGTCCCACTGCCCGTGAATTAGCAGATAAAGTGTGGAAATGCACTATGAAAGATATATTTAAGGATATCAGTATTATTGTGTGTGTGTGTGTGTGTACGCTATATATTTATAGATAATTTATACATATATGCCTACCAGTGTGTGTGTGTGTGTGTGTATATGTATACGCACGTGTGTTATTAAAGAATAGATTTTCATCATATAAATATCCGAGTCTGGGAATAAGAAGCGTCAGCGTAAAGTCAATTATTGTATGAGTTTTAGGTAGTTTTAGAGGACCGCCGTAGGATCTCCCGGCCATTCAACTGAACCAGACATTAGTTTACACGAAGGCAAAGTGATGAATAAACATACAGGCGCGCGTTTGTGCGCGCTCTCAAAGCGCATATGTCTTTATTTGTCCGCTTCTAAGCTAACGCATACGAAGCGTCAATTTTTACAAGGTATAAAACGGTCTTAAACTTAGTACACTTAGTCCTACACGGGG